>NC_082689.1:19121940-19406828 GCF_949987515.2 Delphinus delphis | reverse complement strand
TCTTTACTCAGTCACAGATGTACACTCACCTGTATTCACTTTGGGCCTTGAATTTCCACACATAGGGGGTCCACCAGAATTCTGTGCTCATGGCCATCGCAAACACGGTGTGTGAGGGGCAGCAGGGACGGAGCAGACACATGTCGTGATGTTGTGTGTATCACCTCTGCTCGCATGCATGTTCCATTGTCCCATCAGACTTCACTTACAAGACACAAGTTCAAAGAGAAGATCGTTAAGAATTTCAAGATGGCAACAGCAGAGCATCATACCAAGTGCGGGGCCTTATGTGACTGCCGGGTCCCACACCTGTGAAGCCAGCCCTGCGTGCTGGCATCCTGTATTTGGGGGACTCTGTCACTCGCAAGTCCCCTCTGTTCCTCATGCCCCCTTTTCACTGTGTAGCCTGGGATGGCCTGGAATGGAGGCAGGTGGAGGGAGGGAGTGTGGTCAGCTCATCCAGCCTCACCACTGCCTGCTTCCTCCACCGAACAGCCAAACAGAACCTTCTACACTTTCCCTAAGTAAACCCTGCTGTCTGCTGCCTCTGGGCCTTGGCCTGTTGTTTCCTCTACCCCAGTTGTTCTCAGAGTTGTGGTCCCTGGGTCAGCAGCATCAGCACCAGCTGGAGCTTGTTAGAAATGCAGATTCCCGGGCGCCACCACAGACTGGCTGAGTCTCAAATACTGGGATGGGGCTGAAGAATCTGGTCTTCAGCAAGCCCTGGGCATGACTGCGACACACCGCTGCTCTTCCTGAAATACTGTTCCCACCTCATTGCAGCTTCCTAACTCCTATACCCCTTTCACTGAATAAACCCCTCACCCTCGGTTCTCTTCCATGAATTCCTCAGCTCACGTCTCGCCTGGTGAGCTTGGGGGTGTTTCTGTCTCATTCTCCATCTTGTCCTGAGTACTGAGCAGGGCAAACAGTCAGCACACGATAAGCGATGGTGGAGTTGCATTGACTCAGGGGGTGACTGAGGGAGTGGAGACGTGGGACCTGGGCTTCACGGAGGGTCTGGGCTCGAGGGGCAGGGCTGAGCACAGACGTCCCGTCCTGCAGGTACAGCCTGTACACCCGCACCTGGCTCGGGTACCTCTTCTACCGCCAGCAGCTGCGCAGGGCTCGGAATCGCTACCCCAAAGGCCACTCCAGAACCCAGCCCCGCCTCTTCAATGGTGAGCTCTGGCCACGCCGGGCCAGCATCGCCCCAAGCCGTGGCCACCCTCCCAGCCTACTCCCCATCTCATACCCCCGACTGCTGGGCTGCCCGCCCCATCACCCTGCCCACAGCCCATCTTTGTTCCCCAGGAGTGAAGGTGCTTCCTATCCCCGTCCTCTCAGACAACTACAGCTACCTCATCATCGACACCCAGGCCCGGCTGGCTGTGGCTGTGGACCCTTCAGACCCTCAGGCCGTACAGGTGAGGGGAGGATGGGGTCGGGGGTACCTGGGGTCACCTTGAGGACTGGCAGCTTCTCCTTGCTAGAGAGAGGCTGACCCTGCCCTCTGCCAATGCGATGTGCCCCCCTCCATGTGCACTCACACACAGACCCTGACACACATGTGCACAAAGAGACCACCACAAACACACCATGGGGAGGGGCTCAGTGTCAGGGCATGGCGGGGGGAAAGGGGAGGGGCAGCAGTGGGGGAATCAGAGCCAGAGGGCAAGTGGTGCTGACCCAGGACTGCGGGTCTAGGGAGTTTTCTTCCGCCTCTCACTCTGTGGCCCCCTTTCTGACCCTCGCTCTTCTCTCCTCGCCTCTGTCTGTCGTGTCTGGGCGTCTTTATCATTCCCTCTTGTTACTTATTTATCTGTGTGTGCGTGTGTCTGTGTGTCTACCCGCTCCACGAATCTCCCTCTCGCTTGTGCCCAGGCTGGGGCTCAGCTGCCCCCCTTTACCCGGCCCTCTCTTCCCCACCCGCTTCTCGTTCTCTGGCTTCATCGCCTCCTTCTCCCTCATCTCTCCCTGCTCGCCTCTCCTCTCCGCTCCTCTCCACCCAGCACCCATGCCCCTGTTTCCCTCTGCATCCTGTTCCTCAGTCTCACTGCCCCCTCTCTCCTCTAGGCTTCCATTGAAAAGGAGGGCGTTAACTTGGTTGCCATTCTCTGCACCCACAAGCACTGGTAAGGGGCTGAGGTGGGAGGTCTGGGTGCAGATCCTCTTCCCTGGCTGGCCCCTGCCCTGGCTGGGCTTGCCAGGACTGGGTCCCACGAGAACAGGCTGGGCTGAGAGTCAAGAAGTCAGTATGGGTGGACACCATCCTCATGAAGTCACTGGGGCACCAGCAGAGAGGGAGGGGGAGGGGCGGGTCTCCCACTCCTCTACTTACCAGGCTTCTGAAGCGCCAGAGGAGGATGGGGCAGGCATTTACCTTCCATTCCGTGTGGGCGTGTGTGCCGGGCATGGGCAAACCTTGTGATCTCTAACATCAAGGAGCTTATAGTCCAATAGGGGAGACAGCCCTGTATGGAAGTGTACAGCGATGACAAACAGTAACAACTGTGACAGTTGGCACAGGGTACGGGGGCGGGGGCACCAGGAAGGGTGTGATCAGATCCACTTGGAGGAATTAGAGGCTGATGACCCTGGAGCTGAGAGGCCAGAAGATCAGTTGGCATTAGTTGGTGATGAGGGGAGGGGTGGCAAGTTGTTGGGACAACATTCTGGGCAGGGGGACAGCTTGAACTAAGGCCAGAAGAGGTGTGGACAGCTTGGTTCAGTCCAGAAGCCAGGAGTCCCATGGCTCAGAGACCTGGAGACGCTTGGGGAAGAAGGAGGCAGGAGGCCCAGTACAGTTGCCCCTTAAAGACCCTGCCTGTGCCATCCTACAGGGATCACAGTGGAGGGAACCGTGACCTCAGCCGGCGGCACCAGGACTGTCGGGTGTATGGGAGCCCTCAGGACGGCATCCCCTACCTCACCCAGTAAGTCCTTGACCCAGGGATGGGATGGCCCTTGTGGGCCCTTCCCCTCACCCCCCATCCTTTAGTCACATGTTTCAGGGGTGTCAGCAGGTGGGTCTTTGCTGATGCCCTTCCTGGCCCTTAGAGAGTAGATCACAGCCCATCTGAAGACTGCCACTGCCCATCCCCCAAGTGATCCAGCCATAGTCCCCAAAAGAGAAAGCAGGAGGGCTTGGGTCTGAAGTCCTGGGCACTGGGGGTGCCTCTCTCTCTGGTGGGGAAGCCCCCCTCCTGTACATCACCCATTCCCTTGGGCCTGGGCAGGGCGGGGGAGGGAGGATCAGCATGGCACAAGCTCTAGAGCCTTCTCTCCACTATTGCCTCGCTTCTCAGTCCCCTGTGTGATCAAGATGTGGTTAGTGTGGGACGGCTTCAGATCCAGGCTCTGGCCACCCCTGGCCACACACAAGGCCATCTGGTCTACCTGCTGGATGGGGAGCCCTATAAGGGTCCCTCCTGCCTCTTCTCAGGGGACCTGCTCTTCCTCTCTGGCTGTGGTGAGTCCCCCAAAAGGGAAGAGGGAGGAGGGGGGACAAGAAGGAGAGAGAGAGGCCAGAGCAGGGGCCCAAGGACAGCCACAGCTCCACGCAATGCATGAAAACATTGGTTTCAGTACACATGTTGCCTCGGCAGTTACTCCCACCTTTGTTACCTCGATTTTTCTTTTATATCCTCACGACTTCCCGCGGGGGATGGACAGAATGAGACGATGCCTGTAACTGAGTAGAGACCTCGAAGGGCGTTTGTTTCCACTGGGTGGAGCCTGGTTCTCTGATACAGTGACTGGCAAGACTAGTTACAAAAACTTGAGAACCCCTGAGTGAGAGGGTGATCCTGTCGGTGGGAGGATCACAGGTCCCAAGGTGCATGGAGTCCCAAAGACAGCACAGGCAAAGAAAGAAGTGCTCTACGGAAAAGAGCAACCCTATATCAAGAGGGCTCGGAGCCACAGAACTCAGCCTGAAGGTCCTGCAGCCCCTCTATCCACACGTCAATATGTGCAATGGAGGCCTTCAAATGGGCTTGGTTGCGGTTGAATATTTGGGCCCAGCTCCCAGAGGGAGGGAAGGAGTAGATGCCAGGGAAGTGGGCACGGCAGGGGCACGGCTGAGGGCTGGTGGCCAGCCCCAGCTGTACAAGCTGGTCCCCACCCTTTTCATGTACCTTACCGTGCTGTGTGGTTCTTGGACCTTACACGTACCTTCTGACCCTACCAGGACGGACCTTTGAGGGCACCGCAGAGACCATGCTGAGCTCACTGGACACCGTGTTGGGGCTGGGGGACGACACTCTGCTGTGGCCTGGTGAGGTGCCCCTCCCTCTCCCCCTAGCCCCTCACACCCCCAGAGTCCCAGCCGACTCAGCTCCTGGCCCAGAGGGGATACAGCGCCACCTCTGGTGGCTCCTGGGAGTCAACTCTAGCAGTGGGGGCAGAGCTCCCTTCTGTTTGCAGACCTGGCTCTGTAAGGCCTCTGCTTCCCTGGCAACCAGCCCACAGCCTCTTGGGAGCCCTGTAGGTCCCAGAGCATCCCTGGGAGATGGCTGATTTTTCATAGCCAAAGCCTAGAACAGAAAATTGCCTTTGCTTAACGAGCAAAGAGGGGCCTTGAATCCATTCTGCATGGACCATTGCCTGCATCCATCATCCACACACTGCACGTCCATCATGCATATGCACGTCCATGGAATATCCATCCATCCACACGTATGTGCATGTGTACATTGCGTATCCATAGTTTCTAAAACACATCTACTCATATCTCAGTTAATCCTCAGAACATACATGCATCCATTCATTCATTCGACAAATACTTTATTGAGCACCTAACGTGTACCAGGCCCTGTTCCAGGCACCAGGAACACATAGTTTTAGAGTGGCGTTATTATTTTCCCCACTTGCCAAAGGAGAACATTGTGGCTCAGAGAAGCGCCGTGATTTGACTGATGTCGCATAGCTGGGCAGAGCCAGACGGGCTAGAATGCAGGTCTTCTGGCTCCAGGTCTGGTGGTTTTCCCCCCTGAACTGCTTCTGCCTCTTCACTCGTGGCTGACTTGTGCCCACATTTAGGGAAACAGCTCCATGTGGTCGGGGCTTCTCTGGAAGCATTGCCCCTCCTCCCCAGCCGTCAGGTACCCATAGGCCTGCGGGTGGGGAGGACTTTTTCTGACCGTACCACCCATCTCACTCTGCCCTGTGTCTTGGCCCCCATGCCATCCCTAGGCCACGAGTACGCGGAGGAGAACCTGGGCTTTGCAGGCGTGGTGGAGCCCGAGAACCTGGCCCGGGAGAGGAAGATGCAGTGGGTGCAGAGGCAGCGGATGGAACGCAGGAGCACGGTGCGGGGCTTGGGGTCCAGGAGGGGCCGAGGGCACTCCTGAGAGAGGGCTCATCCCTGCGGGCCCTGCAGGGCCCCCTCCAGAGCTGACATATTTGGCACAAGGGCCTTCCAGTGAGAACTTCTGGACCCTGGGATGGGGCGGTGCGGGCGTTCTTCCCTTGTTGGGTCTATTTTCCAGATTCTCCCCACCAAACCCGGGTGCCTCTCCCCCCACAGTGCCCGTCCACCCTGGGAGAGGAGCGCTCCTATAACCCATTTCTGAGGACGCACTGCCTGGTGCTGCAGGAGGCTCTGGGGCCAGACCCAGGCCCCACGGGAGACAATGGCTACTCCCGGGCCCAGCTCCTGGAGAAGCTCCGCCAGCTGAAGGACCTACACAAGAGCAAGTGACCCCACCGCAGCCCAGCCCAGCCCCCCCCGTCCCCCCCACCATGGTGGGGAAGCCACCCACCACGGCCCACACCACACCTTCCCTCTCACTGCTTCCACCACCACCTCCGTCAGCCCGTCAAGCCGGCACCACGCCCTGACCCGGGTCGGGAGACAGGAGGGACAAGGCAACGAGAGCCTGAGAGCGAGAGGAAGGGGGCTGACGGGAGGCTTGGAGACTCCGTGGGGTGAGGCTGAGCCATGGAGGGCAGAGCGAATCGGGAACCTCCCCTCCTCCCTTCCTCTGTTCCCGTGATGGCAGTGAGGATGAAGAGGCCTCACTCTCACTGTAGCCTCTGAACTCAGGGCAGCAGGAGCCATGAACAGGTTGAGTCCATCTTCCCCCTCCTCCCATCCAGGGTAGGGAAAGAAACTCACTCCCTCAAAGTGGCCTGAGGCGTGGTGCCTTGGAAAAGTGGTCACTCAGAGGGGCACCTGGGCTCTGGTTTACTGAGAGTCTGCCCCTCCTCCCCCAGCCTCCCTGCTCCACCTCCACCCGGCCCCCATGAAGGCATTTTTCAAACAGAGCCATTTCTGAGAAAGAGGAAAGGGCTGGAAGCCTGGCTGTGGACAATCTCTGCCTCGGTGACTCCCGGAGGATCCTGGTTGCCAAGGAAACTTAACCTCAGGCAGAGGAGACACCAGGAGGCTGGGATTGCAGCCCCACAGTCTTGTAGGTCACACATGCTCCCTGCACAGCTGGCCTCTGCCCCTGCCCTGGGCCAACAGGGCCCCTCCTCCCCAGGGGACCAGAGAGCCATCGTCCACCAGGGCAACTCTGGTTTTCTCATTATGGCCCGTATTCTGAGGAACTCCTGCTTTATCCTCAACCCTTTCCTCTTTTAGTTAGTAAAGCCATTCATCTCGCCCTTTACAGTTGGCCAAAGACATTCCCAGGTCATTTCTCATTTGGCCCCTGGCCCCATCATGGTGGGAGCAGGGGATCTGCGCAGCAGAGAGCAGAAATCAGAAGTCCAGGAGCGGAGAGCTCTCAAATGAGTGGCAGCTTCCAGGACCCCAAGCCTGGGCCCTTCCCCTCTGTTCAGCCCTCCCTCAGTTCAGCTCCTCCTCTGGCCTTGGGTCCAGTCCCTTTGGGGCTGCAGTGAGGACTCCGATTGTCCTCAAGCGGGCATAACTTGGGTCAGCCAGGAACCTTCTCTTCCTGGGTGGAAGCCTTCCTTCCCTCAGGCTCTGTTCTCCTCTGGGGTGCCTCTGAGATGTCTCCTGCTCTCAGTTTCTCCTCATCATCCTGCCTCTGCCTTCCTCTCCAGCCACAGCCTCTGGAGCCAACTTCAGCAATACCACCAGAATAGAGCTCCCCGCCCCTCAAAACATGCAGTTCATGCCTCTGTGCCTTCGCTCATGCTGTTTCATCAGAATGGAATGCTATTACCTTGCTCCTCCTGCCTTGTCTGCCTGGCAAACACCTATTCGTCTCTCACAATCCCCCTCAAAGGCCCCCTCCTCCAGGAAGACCACCCCTGTGTCCCTCCCCCTCCAGGCTACCTCTCCTCTTTGTAAATGCTTCTGTTGTGGCACTTATCATACTGTATTTTAGTTGTTTACATGTTTGTCTCCCCTTCTAGACTGTGAACCTTTCAGGGCATGGACTGTATCTTATGCATCTCTGTATTTCTGCGCCTAGCACGGTGCCTGGCACACAGTAGGCGCTCAATAAATGTTGAATGAATGAATGATTTAACCGAGGCTTGATACCTCAGTGGGCTTGTCTTTATTGCTTGTTCCGTTTTCCTGTCTGGGTTACTTGCTTACTTGGAGTGACTGCTCTTCCAGAGCTTTGGGCAGAAACGGCGCTCTAAATATACCCTTCCACGGCTCGTGAGCATTTATCCAGGGTTTACAATTTGCCTACCTCGGTGTTTTCCAAAGCTTGAGATGAACAGGAGTGCCGCTGGCCACAGGAGAGATAGCTTTACCTGGTCGCCGCACAGCAGTGAATGTGCTTCGACGGCAAGGCCTTGGTACTGGCCTCCCTTTAACGCCTTTCTAACTGACAGCCAGACTCCAGGTCGGCCATCTAGAGCAACTATCTTGAGTCAAAGTTTAACAGCATCATTTTGTGTTCATTGTGTTTATCTTTGGGGTCAATATTTTTGACAAGCGACACCAGTTTTCAATTCATGAAAGGATTAAAGGTACAGGCGTACCTCATTTGTGCTTCACTTTATTGTGTTTTGCAGATATTATGTTTTTTACAAATTGAAGGTTTGTGGCAACCCTGCATTGTCAGATGATGATTATCTTTTTTTTAGCAATAAAATACTTTTAATTAAGGTATGTACATTGTCTTCTTTAGACATAATGCTGCTGCACACTTAATAGACTATAGTGTAGCAAAGCTCTTATATGCACTGGGAAAAATTTTTCTTGCGTGACTCCCTTCATTGCAGTATTTGCTTTACTACAATGGTCTGGAACTGAACCTGAACTATCTCCAAAGTGTGCTTGCATTTACTGAAATAGGAAAATACGAAGTAAAGGTGACACTTGGCTATGGCAGAATTCTTTTTTTATGTTTATTTGGCTGCGTTGGGTCTTAGTTGCCGCAGGCAGGCTCTCTGGTTGTGGCACTCAGGCTCCAGAGTGCGTGGGCTCTCTTGTTGAGGTGCCCAAGCTCAACAGTTGTGGTGCGTGGGCTTAGTTGCCCTGTGGCATGTGGGGTCTTAATTCCCTGACCAGGGATCGAACCCACGTACCCTGCATTGGAAGGCAGATTCTTAAACACTGGACCACCAGGGAGGTCCCTATGGCAGAACCCTTAAAGGTGGCCTTGGTGTGGCTGAAGACTGGGAAGCACCGGCTTAGCTCCACATTTCCTGGGCCCCCCCGGCCACAGCTCAGCCTCCCCTCTTGGCACCCCTCACCCCAAGCCAAGGACCTTGGCACTGGTCCTCACTATCCTGGCTCAGGGCTGCATCTGGGGTGGGGGTGAGGGAAGGAGCCGTGGGCCTCACCTTCCTGAAAAAGGGCAGTCTCTGTGCTCTGTAATTGTCTCGTGACTGGGCAAGCCCCAGGGCCAGGTCACTCTGGGTATGCCCAGCTTCAAGGGACAATTGCTAATGGTTCTCTAGGGCTTTTGGTGAAGCATTTTCCCAAGGCCTTGGCGGATCGTCTCACTGGAGCATCTGTCCTGAAAAATGGCACATGTCTCTCCTGGAGCCAGCACTGACCAGCAATAACCGGGACACTTATTCTTTGCTTGCAGAACAGCAGGAGTGACAACTGGCCTTAGAGACCTGGGTTCTAGTCCCAGCTCTGTTACTCAACATCCAAGGACCTTGGGCAAGTAACTTTCCGGACCTCAGTTTCTTCACCTTCCAGTGGAGATGACAACGTTGAATGAGACATAACCCTTTCAAGTGCAAGTGACAAACACGCAGCCGAAAGGGGCTTAAACCAAAAGGGAAATTTATCAGGTCATGAAATTGAGAAGTGTAGGATTATGTCATGGTGATTCAGGCATGACTGGATCCAGGGATCCAGAGGCATCTTCATCATTCAGCTCTGCTTTCTTTTATATTGATATCGTTCTCTGTCAGTCTTTCTCCCTGTAATGGAAAGATAGTCTCTAGAAGTTCCACGTTTATGGGCTATAGTTCATCAAACATAGCAGAACCTCTAATAGCCCCAGGGATTGAGTTTCATTGGTTCAGCTTGGATTATGTGCCCAATGCTGAGCCAATCATAGGAGTTAGGGGAACGGTCTTCTTTGACTGGCCAGGTTAGGTCACGTGACCACACCTGGAAAGGCAGTGTCAGACCCAACTGAAACACAGTGCACCGAGAGTGGGGAAAAGGTCCCCCAGAGGAATAGGGGGCCTGATACCAGAAATGATGCAAGGCAGCAAACTCATAAACTTTCACCAACAAGGCCACTTATTTGGAGGCTATTAGAAGAGTTAGACGAGAAAGGCATATGAAGTCACTTTGGAAAACGCTACATGTGATTTCTGGTGCCCTAATTCATTATAGAGAAGAAATGGAGGTAGACACATGGCCTCAAAGGTGTTTGAATAATACGTAGTTTAAAAAATAACCTGGGGGTTGGGCTTCCCTGGTGGCGCAGTGGTTGAGGGTCCGCCTGCCGATGCAGGGGACACGGGTTCGTGCCCCGGTCCGGGAAGATCTCACATGCCGCAGAGCAACTAAGCCTGTACGTCACAACTACTGAGCCGGCGTGCTGCAACTACTGAAGCCCGTGTGCCTAGATGTAGCCCGTGCTCCGCAACAAGAGAAGGCACCGCAATGAGAAGCCCGTGCACCACAACAAAGAATAGCCCCTGCTCGCCTCAACTAGAGAAATCCCATGTACAGCAAGGAAGACCCAAGGCAGCCAAAAATAAACTAATTAATTAATTTAGAAAAATAATAATAACCTGGGGCTTCCCTGGTGACGCAGTGGTTAAGAATCTGCCTGCCAATGCGGGGGACACGGGTTCGAGCCCTGGTCCGGGAACATCCCACATGCCACGGAGCAACTAAGCCTGTGCGCCACAACTACTGAGCCTGCGCTCTAGAGTCCGCGTGCCACAACTACTGAAGCCTGTGCGCCTAGAGCCCATGCTCCACAACAGGAGAGGCCACCGCGGTGAGAAGCCTGTGCACGGCAACAAAGAGTAGCCCCCGCTCACGGCAACTAGAGAAAGCCCACGTGCAGCAATGAAGACCCCACGCAGCCAAAAATAAATAAATAAAATAAATAAATTTATTTTTTAAAAAAATCCTGTAAGCAGTTCGTTTTTCCCTGAATCACAGGCTGTCTCTCTCTTTCTTCTAAATCACAGAAAAGGAAAAAGGGAGGGGCAGCCTTAGAAGTTCCCAGGAAGGACAGAGAACAGGATAAGTTGTAGAAGAGCCCTGTGTGTCCACATATGTGTGTTGGTGAGGGGTTGTCCTAGTCCTCCCAGGCCCTGGCCACAAATGGAGCCTTTGAAAGCAGGTGGGAAGCTAACCCTAATGGTCAGTAAACCCTAAGCTTGGGCCGAAGGCAGGACAAGGTGGAAGAAAGAGAGAGGACTTGCACTGGTCTGGATTTGAATACAAACTCTGACACTCCGTGGGTAACTCCAGACATGGGACTCATGTCACCGATCCTCCTTCTGGAGTGGCTGGGAGACCCAAATGAGATGCACAACGGTGTTCAGTGAACAGCAGCCTCTTTTTCCTCTCACTGTTATTAATAAACTTAGTGCTAGTCTATCAGGGACAGTAGGGCAAAGTGATTAAGAACATGGACTCAAGCCAGCCCATCTGGGTTGGAGTCCACACCTTCCACTTATTAACTGGGTGACCTCGGACAAGTTACTGAACTTTTCTGTGCCTCCACTTCTCACCTGTCCAATGAGGATGATGCTAACACCACCTTAGAAGCTGACTGTGAGGATTAAGTGACTTACTACCTGCAGACCTTAGCATAGAGGGTACCTTCTCTACGGTAATGGTTGTTGTTCAATAGATGCCAACCCCAGCTGCTGGAGGGAACATGCTGTCCATGTCACAGGCTCAGAAAGGCGTACCTGCCCAACACAGCCACACGGCTAGTACGTCAACCGCTCCAGAGCATCCTTCCCCTGGCGTATCAGGCCCTAAGGGGGGATGGTAACAAGGGTCCTTAACAGATCTCTTCCAGATGGTTAAAAAAATAGACAACCAACTGGATGTTGATCCTTCTGTGATCCACTTTTCCAAAATGCTTTCTCCTCTAAGCAGCTAGCAGGAAACAGCCAGCATCAGGCAGGAAGGAATCTGGGGGGAGTGAAAGAGTTGAGAACATGGGCTCCCAGGAGGTGGGAGCCTGTGTGGATAGGCAGGTGGGGGTCCTATGCAGCTAGAGGAGCCTGACCAAGGGGAGGTGAGGGGGACCAGGGGTGACAGGAAAACTCTAAAGGGTAGAGGGCTCAGGGAGCAAATTTTCCCTCAGGCCAGGAGTCCGGAATAGCTGGGATGGGGGGGGCACAGTAAGGAGGGGGACTATGTGGGCACCCCTTATAGAGCATCTAAAAAAGAGCAGTTTGCTTCTTGGTTTTTTTTGGCCATAAGCCATGTGGAACCTTAGTTCCCAGACCTGTGATCTAAACCGCGCCCCCTGCAGTAGAAGCGCGGAGTCTTTTTTTAAACTTTGTCCAAATCAAAAAGATTTTGTTAAACTTTATGTAATTCACATATGAAAGCAAAATGGTTTGCTTTCTTCTCTTAGATTTTATTTAAAGCATCTATTTTTTATTAACTTTATTGAGATATAATTTACCTACCACAAAATTCACCCTTTTAAAGTATACAATTCAATGGGTTTTAGTATATGCACAGTCTAAGTTTAGAACATTTTCAGCATGCCCAAAAGAAACCCTGTCCCCAGTGGATGCCACTCCCTGCCTCCATGCCTCCACCCTTCCCCCACATCAAGCAACCACTGATCTACTTTCTGTCTCTATAGATTTGCCTGTGCTGGACATTTACACATATAAATGGAATCATACAATATGTGGTCTTTTGTGACTGGCTCCTTTCACTCAACATATTTTCAAGGTTCAACCATATTCTAGCATATGTCAGTACTTCACTCCTTTTTATGCTTGAATAATAATATTCCATTATATATATATACACCACGTTTTGTTTATCCATTCATCAGTTGATGAACAGATGGGTGTTCCACTTTTTGACTATTCTGAATAATGATGCTATGAACATCTGTGTATAAGTTTTTTATGTGGACAGATGCTTTCAATTCTCTTGGGTATATACCCCAGAGTGGAATTGCTAAGTCATATAGTAACTCCACATTTAGCATTTTGAGGAACTAACAGACTACTTCCCAAAGCAGTTGTGAGTTTTCTTCTTTTTTTTTTTTGTGGTACGCGGACCTCTCACTGCTGTGGCCTCTTCCGCCGCAGAGCACAGGCTCCGGACGTGCAGGCTCAGCTGCCATGGCTCATGGGCCCAGCCGCTCCGCGGCACGTGGGATCTTCCCGGACCAGGGCACGAACCCGTGTCCCCTGCATTGGCAGGCAGACTCTCAACCACTGCGCCACCAGAGAAGCCCTAGTTGTGAGTTTTCTTAATGCCACTGGCGGTGGTTCACGTGCAGAATTCATTTTGGCTTTTAAAAATTAGAAGTCAGGGCTTCCTTGGTGGCGCAGTGGTTAAGAATCTGCCTGCCAATGCAGGGGTACACGGTTTAGAGCCCTGGTCCAGGAAGATCCCACATGCCGCGGAGCAACGAAGCCCGTGTGCCACAACTACTGAGCTTGTACTCTAGAGCCCGCAAGCCACAACTACTGAGCCCAAGTGCCACAACCACTGAAGCCTGCGTGCCTAGAGCCTGTGCTCCACAAGAGAAGACACCGCAATGAGAAGCCTGCACACCACACGAAGAGTAACCCCTGCTCGCCAAAACTAGAGAAAGCCTGAACACAGCAACGAAGACCCGACACAGCCAAAAATAAAAATAAATAAAATAAATAAATTTAAAAAAAATTAGAACTCAATTTCTTAAAATGCAAATTTTAAAACATAAGCATTTAAAAAACTTTTAAGTTCAACTTAGTCATATCATTCTAATCATAAATCTATCTAATGTTATTACTAACTTTTAAGGGGGCTTTAATTAATAATTGGTTCTCTTTACAAAATTAAAACTGCCATAAATATGTTTATGCCATATTTATTCATTCTATATATTCTACTTCCTTTTTAAAAGCAATTGATTGGGTTTTTTTGGCCTCGCCATGCAGCATGCGGAATCTTAGTTCCTCGACCAGGGATCAAGCCCTTGCCTCCTGCGGTGGAAGCGCAGAGTCTTAACCACTGGACTGCCCAGTGGCAATTGCAATTGTCAAAAGCGATTGACTGGGGAAAATAAGTAAAAATAATTCTCTAAAAGAATTTTTTAATAAATTGACAAACCAGCTTCCCAAGTACTTTTAATGCAATCTAAGAAACGTAAACATATAAATATAGTAAAATTTAAGGTTTTTAAAAAAATATTTTGGTCCTACTTACAATCCCAGTAAGAATTGAACTTCAAAGTACACTTGTAAGGTCATTCTAATGATCCATGTCATCCCCCCTGCCTCCTAAGAATGTCAAACGCTCCCTCTGCTGGACAATACCTCAGGCTTGGGCTGAGTCGCAGAAGCCACAGTTCCTACCAATTCTTCCAAGGTCTGGGTGTTTAGTGAAATGGGTTGATGGCCCTTTAAGAGGCGGTAGCTAGCTCCCAGTTGCCATGGAGACAGCTGGTTACAAACTGGGTAGCAGGAGGCAGCATGTCTTCCAAAGTTCAATCCAAAGGTGAGAAGAGAGCTGAGGAATTTGGAGTGGGGACCTGGAAAGGGGTGGAGCATCTTCTCCCTCATCATCCACCCTGGGGTGGCCTTGGAGGATCCTGCTCTTGGGACCCCTGCCCCACCCCTGTCCTTCTTCCCAGGGTCCGCCATCTGCCGTCTCAACCTCTCCTCCCTCCCTAGGCTTCAAAGCCAAGGATCACCAGCCCTCAGCCCAAGAGAGTCTGCCACCCCCAGAGGCCAATGCTGAAGCCGTCAACTTCCTCAACTCCCTCCGTGAGCCTGGGCAGTGGCGGGGCGGGGTGGGGGGGGAGGGGCAAAAGTACGGACGGGAGGGAGGAGAGAAAGCCCAGACCTGGCCACCCCCTCTCTCAGCCTTGATTCTCCTGGGACTCACAAAGGGTGTGAGGCGCGTTAGTTGATATTCTTCAAGGGAAGACCCCAGGGACACAGTGTGGGTAGGGACTGGTGGGGATTGGGGTGGGGGAGCCTTCACCTGCTGACTGCTGTAGAGGCCAATGGAGGGGACGCAGGGGCCACCTGGGGGACGTGGGATGAGGAGGCAGTGGGTGGAGACTGTGGGCGCACTGGTGGCCGGGGGGGGGGGGTGGCGGTCCGAAAGTTGAGACCTAGGAGCTGGAGCTGGGGCTTTAACTGTCCCCACGGGACCCTCACGCACCCAGGGCAAGAGGAGCTGCTGACGCTATTCTTCTCGGAGACTCTGGTCATGGTCTCCGACACAGGGGAGCCTCAGGGAGAGCTGACCATTGAGGTGCAGAGAGGGAAATACAAAGACCAGTTTGGTATCACGGAGTACTTCCCATTTGTGCATGCCTTTAGCCGCAGCTCCATGGACAAAATACCCTGCGGAAACTCCATTCTGGGTAGAGTTCCTGCTGCCTGACACCCTCTACCCCCACCCTTCCTCCACTGCCCTCCCCCTCCCACCCCCCAACTCCCAGGACCTTCACTCAGGACCAACGCTTTGACTTCACCTGGGTACTAGAACGAGGCAAAGAGAGTGCGTGGGACACGGGGGTGGGGGGGTGACAGGGAAGTTAATCACAGCCTTAGTTTTTCCCTCGGACCACCCTACATCTGAGTCCTCCAGCCCGGGCCACCGCCTCCCTTCCTGCAAACTCCAGCCTTGTCTCCGGTGACAGCAGTGTTCACCTCCTCCCCACAGGCTATCTCTCGTGGAAACTGGAGGTTGTGGAACAACATAATAAGGAGTTCATCAAGGTACCTCCTGGGGCCCCAGCCTTGACCACATATGGAAAGTTTTCTATCCAAATTTCCCCTCAGTTTTCTCATTTATGAAGGAGAAACGACAAGGCGACCTCTGGGGGATCTCGCTCGTATATACGATCCCGTGAGTCCCTGGTTCTCCCCTCCATGCTCTGGCCCTTAGTTCCACGCCCTCCCCATGGAACGGAAGATGAGTTTGCTGAAGCAGGATGATCAGCTGGCCATGACCAGAATCATCAAGGAGGGTGAGGTAAGGATGAGAGCCAGGTGGGAGCCATACTCTACATCCTCTTTGGAACCAGGAACAGGGGACAGATGGTGTCAGGCCAGGAGCCTGGACTAGGGACCATATGGACTGGACCATATGCTCAACACCTGTCTTGCACAACCTCCCTCCATTTCCTGGCTCAAGGGCCCTGACCCAGATTTGTCCTGAACAGGAAGTGAAGACCGAAGTGACTTTCTTCCCCTGGCACTCCATTGCGGGCTTCGTCTCCCAGGCTGCCAACCTGGTGTTGCTGAGGGTGATGGCCTGGAGGCAGACAGTGCCCAGCAACGCCCGTTTCCTGGCCTTGGACACCGAGGGCAAACTCTGCTATTCCACTTACGTGAGGGGTTTCCCTGGGTGGGGAATTGGTCTGGGGTGAACTAGAAGGGGCAAGGAGAATGCTGAGTTGGGAGAAAAGACACCTCTGTGGAGTGGAAGAGGGGGTGGAGTGGGGATAAACCTAGGGCGTGGGGGTGAGACTTCCAAGAGCAGGAGAAAGCAAGACCGAATTTGTTAGAGGGAGGACCAAGTGTGAGGCAAGTGGCGTGAGTGAGAAGGACCAAAAGCTGGGAGCAGTGGAAGAAAGCAACGCTTTTTGCACAAAAGTCAGTCCAGGAAAAATAAACATCGTAGGGGCCACTTTTTTTTTTTTTTTTTTTTTTTTTTGCGGTACACGGGCCTCTCACTGCTGTGGCCTCTCCCGTTGTGGAGCACAGGCTCCGGACGCGCAGGCTCAGTGGCCATGGCTCACGGGCCTAGCCGCCCCACGGCATGTGGGATCTTCCCGAACCAGGGCACGAACCCACGTCCCCTGCATCGGCAGGCAGACTCTCAACCACTGAGCCGCCAGGGAAGCCCCACAGGGCCCACTTTTAAAGACATATATATATTTTTTCTTTCTTTCTTTTTTTTTTTTTTTTTTGCGGTACGCGGGCCGCTCACTGTTGTGGCCTCTCTCCCCTTGCGGAGCACAGGCTCCAGACGCGCAGGCTCAGTAGCCATGGCTCACGGGCCCAGCTGCTCTGCGGCATGTGGGATCTTCCCGGACCGGGGCACGAACCCGTGTCCCCTGCATTGGCAGGCGGACTCTCAACCAATGCGCCACCAGGGAAGCCCAAGACATATTTTTTTTAAGATCAGGAAATGCAACATCTCCAACTGCACTTAAAAATTATTTTATTATGTCTCAACCCTTAAGGGTGTTTCTTATTTTTCTCTTATTTTGGCTAAACTTTCATCATCAACCTACCTAGGACTTCCTGTAATATGTGATTTTGAAGCATGCCTCTGAACACACACTTTGGGGGCTGATTTGACCAACTTCGTAAATGACACTCTTGTCTTTTCTATCACAAACATGACAAACAGCAACATGTTTGATACAAAGAGGCACATACCATTTCCCCCCAATTTTCTTTGAAATGTTTTTCTTATGTTAGCAGTTTTCTCCCTGTTGCTGTAGCTGTAACAGGGATTTATTTTTTTTCTAATTATTTATTTATTTTGGCTGCACTGGGTCTTCGTTGCTGCACTCAGGCTTGCTCTAGTTGCGGCAAGCTGGGGCTACTCTGCTGTGGTGCGCGGGCTTCTCTTGTTGCGGAGCACAGGCTCTAGGTGTGTGAGCTTCAGTAGTTGTGGCACGCGGGCTCAGTAGTTGTGGCTCGCAGGCTCTAGAGCAGAGGCTCAGTAGTCGTGGCAGATGGGCTTAGTTGCTCCGCGGCATGTGGGATCTTCCGGGACCAGGGCTCGAACCCCTGTCCCCTGCATTGGCAGGCAGATTCTTAACCACTGCACCACCAGGGAAGTCCCCAGGAATTTAAATTTCAATTACAATGGGCAGCTTGCACGGGCCTGAGGCAGCCATAAATCTCAGTCTAGTCCCTCCTCAGCGTCCCACTACCTCCTCCCCACAAATAGCCCAGCCTCCGCCCTAGCCCACACTCACACCTACTTGGTCATCCCTATTACAGAATCTGCCAACTAGAAGCACTTGGTCATGAAGCTGGCATGGGGACGGGTTGGGGCAGGAGCAGGGTGGAGCTGACTCTCTAAGAGAAAACCCCAACTTAACCTGGGGGTGCATCTCAAATCTTGGGGCGCCTAAGGGTCTGGACAGCCAAGGGCTGCTTATCACTGGTGAACAAGCAGTGAAGCTATAACCTGGAGAGAAGGGCCAGGGTGAGATGTGTGGGGAGGCCCCGGTGGGAATCCACCTCACCTCCCTCCCTGCATTTTGGTTGCTGCCAGCAAGGCCTGGGCTCCCAGACGATCCAGGTGGGCCATCAGCAGGTGGAAGCGTTCATTGTGGAGCAGACTGTACACTCGGAAGAGGGCATCCCCGTGTCCTGCCAGTTTTACCTGCTCTCTGATGGGTGAGCTACTGACGGTGGGGCAAAAGGGGCAGTACTGAGGACAAGCATGGGAGCTCAACCTCCTGGGCTGGGTCGGGGCAAAGGGAGAGTCCTGTTTCTGGGGACACCACCAGGAAGACTTGCTGTGGAGGTCTGAGTGCCCCTGCTTTCTCCACTCATTCACCCTTTTGCATATATGCATTCATTCTCCCGGTCTTCACAATGCCTCCCAAACCTCACCGAAGAGCCCTGAATGGCTGAGGAAGTCAAGGTCAACTCCACAGGGCCTAAGGCGTCGCTAAAGCAGCTGCCACGGGTGTGGGTGTAAAATTGAAAAACACCCAAGTCTGAACAGCTCAGCACTTGATAAAATCAGCAGGCTGGGAGAAGCACCCCAGCACACTGCCAAGCTGTCGCCAGAAAAGTGCGGGCACCAAATCCTGAGAAAATTCGGGAGGGGGAGAAGCATTTGTTTCTTGAAATTTCCAAAGAGGTATTGACAGAATCACTATAGTAGAAAAAAAAAAAAGTAATCAGAACGTTGTGGGCTTTCCTTATTTCATAATTTAACTTGTTTCTATTTTGAGTATCACATAGCAGGAGGCTCGTGATTCTTTTTATTTTTTTAAATTTTTTTGGCTACGCCCCATGGCTTGTAGGATTTTAGTTCCCTGACCAGGATTGAAGCCGGGTTCTTGGCAGTGAAAGCTCGGAGTCCTAACCACTGGACTGCCAGGGAATTCCCTTGTGATTCCTTTAGCGCTCACACCTCTAAATTTAGTCTTGCACACGTGCACACATCTCCAGGGTAGGAAGAGTCCCCAGTTTGAAAAGCAGGGGACATTATCTGGGGATCTAGAAATGAACAGGACCCTGGAACTCAAAGACAAGTGGAGGAGGGGAGGAGGGGGACAGCAGTAAAGGGAGGCCCCCAGAACACCCTTCAAAGGAGTGGGCTGGTCTAGGAAGACTCACACCTTCTTCTTTGTTGCACTCCAGGCACCTGGCCAAGAGGATCCAGGTGGGCTCCCCGGGGTGCTGCATGATCACCAAGGTGCCCACCTTGAGGGAGGTGGGTGAGTGAAGCCCCTGGCTGGTGGGAGAGTGAAGGCGAGGTGAGGAAACCTGGAGCCTTCCAGGGTGCATGGGTGGATTGAGTGTGCCATGGCCCCGGATCGGAGCCCGGGATGAGATGGAGAAGTTTTGCTCTCCAGCCCCTGTCTCCAAGGCAATTCAGGGACGATCATTTTGCTGGGAACCCCCTCCAGCAACTTCGCCCATATGGCCAGAACCCTGGGGTTTTACCTGAGCCTGCCCAGAACTGGTGTTCTTGGGCATCCCTCTGTATCTGAGGAAGGTTCTGGGGTCGGAATAGGCACGCAGCCTTCCTCCCACCCGCACCCACCCCCAGATGATATTGAGCCTCACCCAGTGTTTGAGAAGAAACCCCTGGTGTGGGAGGAGGACATGGAGCTCTACTCGAAGTTCGTGGACCGGAAGGTGAGGAGGGGCTGCAGCCAGCCTGAGGTCCCCATCCCCCTGCCCAGGGCGTACGCTCCACCCTTACTGATCACTTTTTCTGCCCGGTTGAAATGCATCATCCCTAGGGGCTAGGGGACTCCAGCGTCCCTAAGCCCTCCACGGGGCGAAGGGGAGGGGAGCTCCTGGGGCGCGGGAGTCCCGGGTCCTGCTCAGGCTCGGACCCCTCCAGGAGGAGCTCCGTCTCAGCCACAACAGCTATCTGCGGCAGCACCCCGAGGCCCAGGCGCTCATCTCCGACTTCCTGCTCTTCCTGCTGCTACACCAGCCGGCCGATGTGGTCACCTTCGCCGCCGAGTACTTCGGCCCCTTTGCGATGCGACGCCCGCCCACTCCGTCCTTGCGCTCCTCCAACCGGCCCTGCCCCTTCCACGAGCTGGAGCCGGAGGGCCTCGAGGGCGAGGAGGGCTAGGCGGGCAGCAAGGCGTTCCCCCGGGGCCCAGCTGGCCGGGGCGAGGCAGGAAGACAAGGCATCCGGACTGGGCTGGGGCGGCACGCGGGCGGGAGGCACCCGGGAGGCGCGCTTTCCTGCCTGCGCTTTTAATGGGAATAAACGGGGCGCTCCCGAGGCTTGGCTGTGAGCCGGATCCTTCTCTGACCAGCGTCTCGTGTCTCGGGCTTAGCATAGGAACCGTGAACAGGGTTTATCGAGCGATTTTCAGCCTTTCTTCCTAGCTGTTATTATGATCAATATCACTATTTTACAGATAAAAAAATAGAGGTACGAAAAGATTGAGTAACAGAGTAAACACGTGGGAAGTAGGATTCAAACCTGGACGTTGGATTCCAAGAACCCCCACTTTTAGTCACGAGGTTAGCCGCGATGGAGGGGCGGGGCTTTTGGCGCACAGAATCATTATAGATTCCACCTAGCATAATTGCCCGCTCCCGCCAAAGAAAGAAAAACAGTCGATGTGTTCACCACTGACCTTGCTCATCACCCCCGAAGCTTTCCAAACCCTCTCTCCCTACCCCAACGCCAGCTCTCACACTCCACCTCCTTCCTCCCGGTTCCCACTATACGCAGGAACCCCCAAACTGCGTGGAGGGTCCCCAGTTAGCAATAGGATGGAAGGCAATCATCACCTCGTTTAGGTTCCTTGCTTAATGACAGTTCTGGCCAGTGGCTTGTTCCTGCCCAATACTGGCCGCAGCTCAGTAACAAAGAGGAGGCACCCTCCCCTGAGGCAAGTGGTAATGGGCCTGCAGGCTCCATCCTTCCATCTATTCATTCCTCCCACCAGCTAAGAGGTGAGGGCCTCCAGAGAAGCTTTGCACTCTAGCGGACAATAGGGGCCAGTATCTACAAGACTGTAATGATGGAAATGTGCTCTATCTGCAATGTCCAATATGGTAGCCACTAGTCACATGTGGCCCCTGAGCTCTAGGAATGTGATTAATGTGACTGAGGAACTGAAGCTCTACTTTAATTTTTTTGGCTGCGCTGCATGGCATGTGGGATCTTAGTTCCCTGACCAGGGATTGAACCCGCACCCCCTGCAGTGGAAGGCAGGGTCTTAACCACTGGACCACTGGGGAAGTCCCTACTTTAATTTTAATTAATTTCAATTTAAATAGCCACATGTGGCTAGTGGCTACCAGACTGGACAGCAACAGCTCTAGAGGATAAGGTCTTTTCATTCAATCAGGCAATCAGCTCAACAAATACTGGGCTCCTTGCATGTGCCAGGATGGTTCTGAGCCCTGGGAGATCAGCAGGGACGAGACCAAGTTCCTAGCCTCATGGCACTTGTAGATAGCATGGAGAGACAGATGATAAACACAAAAGATAATTTCTTATGTGAAATTTCAGACATTTATGAAAACAAGGCCAAGTCATGGATAGAAAGGGACTCAAGGTTGGAGAGTTGAGGGTGGAGACTTCAGGGAGGGCCTCTCTGACATCTCAGTTGAGTTGGGTTGTGAATGATAAGGAGTCAGATCTGTGAAGAGCTGTGGGAAAAGCATTTAAGGCAGAAGGAACAGCTAGTGCAAAGGCTCTGAGCATGGCACGTTGGGGACAGAAGGCCAGTGAGGCTGATGCACAGTGGCACGGGGTGGGGTGGGGGAGTGATGAAGGAGAAGCTGGCGATGAAAGTGCTCAGTCACCTTGAGGTAGGGGGGCGGGGTCTTGAAGGGCCTCCTAGGCCCTGGCAAGTTCTCCTCATCCATGGAGAACTGAAACCAAGTTTGACTCAGCCCAATGCTCCCAGAATGTTCCTGTAGAGATCCTGAGAGTTCCCTCCAGTTCCTGATACTCTGCCGCAGTGGGGAAGAGGGGACGGCAGTTAACATCCAACCCACGGACATCCTTCCTCTGCTGAGTGCTCTTTTTTTTTTTTTTTAATATATTTATTTATTTATTTATTTTTGGCTGCCTTGGGTCTTCGTTGCTGCGCGCGGGCTTTCTCTAGTTGCAGCGAGTGGGGGCTACTCTTCCTTGTGGTGCGCAGGCTTCTCATTGCGGTGGCTTCTCTTGTTGCAGAGCACGAACTCTAGGCACATGGACTTCAGTAGTTGTGGCGCATTGGCTCAGTAGTTGTGGCGCACGGGCTTGGTTGCTCCGCGGCATGTGGGATCTTCCTGGACCAGGGCTCAAACCCATGTCCCCTGCATTAGCAGGCGGATTCTTAACCACTGAGCCACCAGGGAAGCCCCTGCTGAGCGCTCTTGCATCAGGTGACTTGAGAAGGAGTCTGCCACTTCCCTGCCTGCTCTGTGACATCCATTTCAAGACCAGTTTGTTTTTAGATCGTATCATTTGTCCCCAGAACTCCTATGACCCCCCTCTCCTTGCTCCATAGTCCTAAGCTATATATGTCTCTGAACAAAGAAAAAACAAAGATTGAGCACTCGTGACATGCCAGGCACTGGACTAGGGTGTGGGGATGCTGTGGGGGTATCAAGACCAAGCCCCACCTGCATGACACAGAGTCCATTCAGAAGGAAAGAGACATCAGCCAAGGCTCCTGTGGATGAATGTGTGAGTGTAGACCATGCAAAGTGCTACCTGCAATATTAGAGTGTTTAATGCGACTTGATCTAGTGTTGAGAACCCAGGGAGGCAAAGGGAAGGGAATAGTAATAATAAGAGCAAGTCCTATGCAGCACTTACTATTCTAATCCCTCTACACATAAGTCATGTGATTCTCACAATACCCCTATGAGGTGGGTTCTATTATTACACCCATTTTACAGATGAAGGAAAGGCTAAGGTCAAGGCCATGCAACTGGTTAGTGGCAGAACCAGGATTTAGACCCAGGGAGCCTGGCTCAAGGCTATATGTGAATCCACTCTGATAAATAGATCAGAGGTGGCTCTCTGGAGACAGATCCCAGAACAGAGAAGAGGCATCGTCCTGCTTTAGATCCGTCCAGAGTAGTGTTGACTGTACACTGTCTTTCCCCTTCCCCAGGTACCCAGACACTGCCCCATTCCCTACTGCATTGTCACTGACAGCTGCTTCAGTGCTTTGAATTGCCGGGGTAGACAGGGAAGGCATTGTGCTATGGGAGCATACAGTCTAGCCCTGGAGAAATCAAGGAAGGCTTCCTGGAAGAGGTCACACCATAACTGAATCCTGAATGACAAGAGGCTGTTTGCCAGGCAGAGTTGTTTGAGGAGGAAGCAACATATGCCAAGGCATGGAGATGAGAGGGAGGGAGCATGGAATGTCTGAGCTACTGCAAGGGGTTCAGGACAAGATGGTCTTGTCCTGACAAGAACGCAACTAAAGTGTTGCCCTCTGTCTGGGAGCCTAAGAGGCCCTGGAAGTGGGTTAGGCAAATACTTGAATGCCTGCCTGTTTCTGCGCTTTTTCTTCCCACCAGAAGCCATAATACAAGCAAATAAACTATACTATAGCAATGCTATAGATCAATGGAGCCCTAAAAAGAGAGTCTTACATTTTGACATTTGACAACAAAATTAAAAAACAGGGCTGATAATGCCCTTGGAAGGTGCAGATTTGACCTTCTGAATCTCTGTCGTGCTCCTCCCTTCTTTTGGTTAAATCTGCTGTTTCCCCAACACCAGCATTCCCGCTAAAACTCATTCTTGGGGGCTTCCCTGGTGGCGCAGTGGTTAAGAATCCTCCTGCCAATGCAGGGGACACGGATTTGAGCCCTGATCAAGGAAGATACCACATGCCACGGAGCAACTAAGTCTGTGCGCCACAGCTACTGAGTTTGTGTTCTAGAGCCTGTGAGCCACAACTACTGAGCCCGCGTACCACAACTACTGAAGCCCGCACACCTAGAGCCTGTGCTCCACAACAAGAGAAACCACCGCAATGAGAAGTCTGCACGCCACAACCAAGAGTAGCCCCCGCTCGACACAACTGGAGAAAGCCTGTGCACAGCAACGAAGACCTAACGCCGCCATAAATAAATAAAATAAATAATTTTTTTAAAAAAGCCATTCTTGTTTAGTTTGATCATTTCCCCATTTTGTTTTAAGATATATTGCATCAGAATTGTCCTTTGTTATTTTTTTAAATAAATTTATTTATTTTACTTATTTATTTTTGGCTGCATTGAGTCTTCGTTGCTGCATGCGAGCTTTCTCTAGTTGCAGTGAGCCGGGGCTACTCTTCATTGCAGTGGCTTCTCTTGTTGCAAAGCACGGGCTCTAAGCGCATGGGCTTCAGTAGTCGTGGCTCGCGGGCTCTAGAGCACAGGCTCAGTAGTTGTGGTACACAGGCTTTGTTGCTCCATGGCATGTGGGATCTTCCTGGACCAGGGCTTGAACCCGTGTCACCTGCATTGGCAGGCGGATTCTTAACCACTGTGCCACCAGGGAAGCCCTATCCTTTGTTATCTAGTCATCACAAATGCCCCATGTTTGAGCTACACTGCATCCAAAGCCTCTGGTGGATGAGACTGAGAATTAAACCACCATGTGCATCAATGTTTTTAACAGAAAATGTATTTGGAGTTCTGAAGAACTGACAGTGACCAATGACATTTTGGAATCCAATTTACAAAAGCAACTAACTGCGCCGTGCTAGGCGCATTTCTTGGGCCTCACACAAATGTTTCGGGGTATTTTCATCGCCCCTACTTCACAGGTGAGGACACTGAGGGCCTAAGAAACTTGCCCAAGTCATCGAGCTAGTAAGAAAGATTCACACCCAGGCCATTTGATTCCAGAGACTCTGACTCTGGTGGATTTTTTTTTTCTTTTGGCCACGCCACATGGTTTGTGGGATCTTAGTTCCCCGACCAGGGATTGAACCTAGGCCCTCAGCAGTGAAAGCCCTGAGTCCTAACAACTGGACCACCAGGGAATTTCCCTGGTAGATTTTTTTTAAATCAATTTTATTAAAGTATAATATTCATTCAATAAGACTTTTCCTTCACTTTAAAAATTGAGATAATTGCAGATTCACACGTAGTTGTAGGAAATAATTCAGAGAGATCTCATGTACATTTTACCCACTTTGTCCCATTGGTAACATCTTGCAAAATGTTAATATAATATAATATTACAGGGACTTCCCTGGTGGCACAGTGGATAAGAATCTGCCTGCAAATGCAGGGGACATGGGTTCAATCCCTGGTCCAGGAAGATCCCACATGCCACGGAGCAACTAAGCCCGGGCGCCACAACTACTGAGCTTGTGCTCTAGAGCCTACGAGCCACTACTCCTGAGCCCGTGTGCCACATCTACTGAAGCCCATGTGCCTAGAGTCCATGCTCTGCAGCAAGAGAAGCCACTACAATGAAGACCCAATGCAGCCAAAAATAAATAGAATTAAATATTTTTTAAAAATTCAATATTAAAACCAGGATTTTTTCCACTTTTTTCAGTGGTAAAATATGCATAAAATGTACCCTTTTAACCACAATTCTGCAACATTAAGTACATTCACATTATTGTACAACCAACAACCATCACCACCATCTGTTTCTGGAACATTTTTATCATCCCAGACAAAAACTCTGTACCCATTAAATAATAACTCCCCTTTCCCCCCCTCATCCCCTGGTCCCTGGTAATTATCATTCTACTTTCTGTCTCTATAAATTTGCCTCATATAAGTGGAATCACACAAAATTTGTCCTTTTGTGACTGCTTATTTCAGTTAGCATAATGTTTTCAAGGTTCATCCGTATGATAGCAATATATCAGAATTTCATTTCTTTTTAAGGCTGAATAATATTCCATTGTATGGATATACCACATTCATTTATTCATCTGTTGATGGACATTTGAGTGGTTTCCTCCTTTTGGCTATTGTGAAACGTGTTGGTCTGAACACAGGTGTACAAGTATCTGTTTGAGTCTCCACTTTCAACACAACCAGGATAGAACTTCCCTGGTGGCTCAGTGGTTAAGAATCCACCTGCCAATGCAGGGGACACGGATTCGATCCCCAGACCGGGAAGATCCCACATGCCACAGAGCAACTAAGCCCATGCGCCACAACTACTGAGCCTGTGCTCTAGAACCCATGAGCCACAACTACTGAGCCCACATCCTGTGACTACTGAAGCCCGCACGCCTAGAGCCCGTATTCTGCAACAAGAGAAGCCACCGCAATGAGAAGCCTATGCACCACAACGAAGAGTAGCCCCTGCTCGCCGCAACTAGAGAAAGCCCACACGCAGCAACGAAGACCCAATGCAGCCAAAAATTTAAAAAATTAAAAAAATAAAAAAGAATACAACCAACATATTGACCTTAACAAAATGCACTGCTCTTTTTCAGATATCCCCAGTTTTACTTGTACTCATGTGTGTGTATTAAGTTCTGTACAGTTTGTCATATGCGTAGGTTTGTGTATCCTCCACCAAGGTCAAGGTACAGAACAGTTCCAATACCACAAGGATCCTTCAAGTTATCTTTTCAGAATCACACCTACATCCCTCTCCACCCCCGACCTCACCCATCTCTACTGGCTGCGACTTAGTAGCAAAAGGATAAAAGTAGTAAATCTGACCTTCATTTCCAAAATTTTGTCATTGCAAAAATGTTATATAATGTAATAGTAAAACGTAAACTTTTCAGATTGACTTTTTTCACGTAGCATGATTTCCTGGAGATTCATCCAAGTTACTGTGGTATCAGTAGTTCGTTCCTTTCACTGCTAAGTAGTAATCCGTGGTTTGTACCGCAGTTAGTTTTACCATTGTCCTGTTGAATGACATCTAGACTAATTCTAGTTTTTGGCTATTAGACATAAAGCTGCTATAAACATTCATATACAAGTTTTTGTATGAACACAAGTTTTAATTTCAATGGGATAAATGTATACCATAGTATATGGTATGAGTACCATAGTATATTCTATGGTATGGATGTCCCGTAGTTTGGTTAACCATTCACCCGTTGAAGGATGGTATGGGGTTGTTTCCAGTTTGAGCTATTATGAATAAAACTGCTCTAAATATTTGTGTACAGATTTTTGTGTGAACATGAGTCATCATTTCTCTGGGGGAAAAAAAAAGCCCAGGCGTGCAGTTGCTGAATCCTATGGTAGTTGCAGGTTTAATTTTATTTTTTTAAGAATTTTTTGATGTAGACCATTTTTAAAGTCTTTATTGAATTTGTACAATATTGCTTCTGCTTTATGGGGTTTTTTATGTTTGTTTGTTGTTTTGGCCGTGAGGCATGTGAGATCCCAGCTCCCCGACCAGGGATCGAACCCACACCCCCTGCATTGGAAGGCGAAGTCTTAACCACTGGACCGCCAGGGAAGATCCTGCATCTTTAATTTTTAAAGAAATTTCCAAACTATCTCCAGAGTGGCTGTACCATTTTACATTCCCACCAGCAACATATCAGTGATCGACCTAGTTTCTCCACATCCTCACCAACATTTGGTATTGGGACTATTTTTTATCTTAGCTATTCTGCTAGTCGTGTAGTGATATCTCATTATGATTTAATTTGCATTTTCCTAATGGCTAATGACGCTGAACATCTTTTCATATATTTGTTTGCTATCTGTACATCCTGTTTGGTGAAATGTGTGTTCATGACTTTTGCCCATTTCTTTTTTGTTTGGTGTTTTGTTTTGGATTGGTTTTTTTGACCACGCCGCGAGGCTTGTGGGATCTCAGTTCCCCTACCAAGGATTGAACCCAGGCCACAGCAGTGAAAGCACTGAATCCTAACCACTACACCACCAGGGAACTCCCTGCCCATTTCTAATTGGATTGTTTGTGTTTTCACTCTTGAGTTTTAAGAGATTTCCCTATTTCTGGATACTGGCTTAGTTGCTCCATGGCAACTTGAACCCGTGTCACCTGCATTGGCAGGCGGATTCTTAACCACTGTGCCACCAGGGAAGCCCTATCCTTTGTTATCTAATCATCATCGTCAGATATGTGGTTTGCAAATATCTTCTCTGAACCTTTAGCTTGTCTCTTCATTCTCTTAACAGGGTCCTTCACAGAGCAAAAGTTTTTAATTTTGATGAGGACCAATTCATCATTTTTCCCTTTATAAATCATGCTTTTGTAAGTGTCAAGTCTAATGAATCTTTGTCTGGTTCTAGATCCTGAAGATTTTCTCCAATTTTTTTTTTTTTTTTTTTTGGCCTCGCCAAGTGGCTTGCGGACCTTCGTTCCCCAACCAGGAATGGAACCCAAGCCACGGCAGTGAAAGCGCTGAGTCCTAGCCACTGGACCACCAGGGAATTCCCTCTCCTACTTTTTGTCTAAAAGCTTTAGTGTTAAATTTACATTTGAGTCTGTGATCCATTTTGAGCAGATTGGCCTTCATGCAATTTCACTGCACGCATGCAGGGTTTAATATTCAGCAACAATTCCAGATCCGAGGGGACGACTATGCAGATTTCTGGAGCTCTGGCTCATGTAGACACTCTGCCCAGAGACCTCTGCTCTTAACCATTACACACACTGCCTCCTCTGTAAGGTAGAGGTTGTGGAGGGTATCGATCAGTCATTAATCAGTTATACTCACCGAGTTCCTAACTATAGGGAAGGCCCCACAAAAGATGCAAAGAGGAAGACAGGATGCTGTCTTAGTCAGGTTTCTCCAGAGAAACAGAACCAATGAAAATATAGATGATAGATATAGATAGTTAGATAGATGATAGATAGATAGATAATAAGGAATGGGGTCATGTGAGGATAGAGGCCAAGAATCTCTAGATTTGCAAGCTGGAGAGCCAATGGCATATATAATCCCGGTCCGAGTCTGAAGGCCTGAGAAACAGGTGGGCCGGTGGTGTAAGTTCTAGTCCAACCCAAGTCTGAAGACAGGAGAAGACCAGTGTCCCAGTTCAAAAGCAGTCCTCAGGGAGAGAGAATTCTCCCTTACTCAGCCTTTTGTTCTCTTCGGGTCTTCAACTGGTTGGATGATACACCATTAGGGAGGGAAATCAGACTTACTTAGTCTACTAATTAAAATATATATATGTATATTTTTTTTGCGGTACACGGGCCTCTCACTGTTGTGGCCTCTCCCGCTGCGGAGCACAGGCTCCGGACGCGCAGGCCCAGCGGCCATGGCTCACGGGCCCAGCCGCTCCGCGGCATGTGCGATCTTCCCGGACCGGGGCACAAACCCGTGTCCCCTGCATCGGCAGGCGGACTCTCAACCACTGCGCCACCAGGGAAGCCTTGATTAAAATATTAATCTCCTCCAAAAACACCCTCACAGACATACCCAGAATGTTTGACCAAATTACTGGGCACCCCATGGCCCAGTCAAACTGAAACAAAAAATGAAACCATCACAGCATCCTACCCCAGCCCCACCCCACAGCCACCACCACGTGAGTCCAAGATAGCGACTGCAAACCTGTGTAAACCCTAGAGGTCAAGGATGGTGACCATACCTCGAGCAACAGGACTGTACAGCGAGCGACAAACCCCAGTGCAGTTCCCTCCTCTCTGACACGCCATTCACCCCCCTACCCGCACCCACATCTCTCCTGTCCCTCCAGCCTCTTCAATCAACGAGGAGCCAGGAGATTGGCTGCCTCCCCCCATCCTGGTTTCCTAAGCTTTGGCTCAAGTTTTTGACTCAACGTGGGGATACATCATATCCCAGATCAGGTCTGGATGTGAGAACCTGCCCCAATTTTCTCTGAGTCCTGAAGTTGCAGACTTTGGAGTTGGAAACCCCATGACAATTCAAGGTCTGAATCTTCTTGGCAGAAAAGAAAGGCTGCAGGGCATGGCAGGGAGAAGACTCTGAAGGAGGTAAGTGGGGGGATAAAGGAGCTGGCAGCTGGCAAGGAGAAGAGACGGGGAGCTGGAACGGTCTAGAGGTAATGGATTGGTCGCCCTCAGGTGGAATCCAGCCCATAGAAATGTACGTTTAGATTACACAATATTTTCAAAAAATTGTAGCCTAGTATTCAAAAAGCATATGTTGCATACATTTTCCAGCATCCTTGACAAGTCAGAGGACATGATGACAGTGAACCCACATTTCCACATGACAGTTGTCTGGAACTCTGTAAGCACTGCCCTCTTCAGACAGAGTTTATGACCTTTGTTTTGCTACAGTCCACCACTCCCTATTACCGTACCCCCCCCCCCCCCCACAGCGGAGGCTTGGCATCTTTTGTCATTCAGTCCTGAGCTGGCACTATTTTTCTCATTCCCAACCTGTCTCATAGTTCATCTTACCTGCCTGGCCTCCTTGGACACCTAAACTTTTAACCACTTAGCTAGTCTGAGCCCTTCCTTTAACAGAAGAAACAAGATCAGAGACAGGACATGATCTGGTGACAATGTCAAGTGGATCGGTGGCAGAACAAGGACCAGAATTCCAGTGCCCCTTTCTTCTGAGGATCTCTTTGGCCTGAATCTTCAATGCATGTCCCTGTGGCAGTGCCTGGAAGGTCTTTCCCTCTGAGGCACTCAGTGGGAAACTGAGGTCGAGGTAGGCATCAGAACTCCCTTCCTCCCATTAGGCCAACCACTGGCCATGGGACTCAAGAATGAAAAGGAGAAGGGTCTGATTGTGCAGGGTGAGAGAAGGTGGAGGCAGGGGGCAGTCACGTGATCTAGACATGAATGCCCAAGTGGCAGGAAGTGTCTGAAATCAGAGCTAACTTGGGAGGCACAGAACTCGGGGTGCCTGGAAGGGAGCCAGAGGAGTTGTGGGACTCAGGCCAGGAGGGGAGCAAATGGCCGTACCGTGGTCACCCAGACCCTTGCACCAGAGCTGGCCACTTCTGCCCTTGGAAAGTGTTTCACAAGGCTCCGTGCGTGTGAGAACAGCCCAGCTCAGCTGAGGATGGGTAAGAGGGTGTGGACTCACACACTCAGCAGCACCCAGAGAGGAAGCGTAGCCAGAAGGGCTGCCCAGCACATCACTTGTGCAGAGTGCCTGAGTCTGCGGTCCTCATGACAGGTGAGCGGCCCCCTCCGGGGACAGAGTCTGAATGGGGGTGGGGGGGGAGTCAGGGGGGCAAGGACACCGGCCTGAGGCTGGGTTCTTCACATCCCCAAGGGCAGAGTGCCCCCTTGCCTCATCTCTGTGGGTCTGGAACCCCTGGGGCCTCCTTGGCTGCTGGAGGTGGCAGGGATGAGGCCAAGGGGCACACACGGTGGGGCCAGCTTTCCCTCCTCAGAGCCCACGTCCCTCTCCACATCCTCCGTGACGAGAGAGATCTGGGTCTGGGAATCTCTGCACTCACACGGAAGGAGGGTAATCATGAAGGCCCCGCTTCTCACACATCTTCTGTAATGTTTGGTCCGGGGTGGAGGCGGTGGACCCAAGATGGGAGTCAAGGCCTCCTGTTCAGTTGGGCCTTCATTTCTCCACTTTGCCAAGAGGAGGTGTGGGAAGAGGACAGATGGCTTTAATCCTGGGCCACCAGAAAGAGGCGTGTCACTCACCAAGGCTCATGGGGCCCCTTGCAGGTGACACAGGCCCCCCAAAGCTCAGCAGGACCAGATATGGTTCCATCTCTAGCCCACCCAACCCGGGGTTACAGCAAGAACCTCCCGGAGGGACCTACCTGAGCAAGAAGATCCCCATCCCAGATGCAGAACCGGTGAGGATGCTGGAAACTTCCTGGGGTCTTTCGGGATGGACAAGACCACATGGGATCTCACAGGGGGAGAGGGGTCCCTTCCAGCTCTGAGCAGCCTTGATGGACAATGGCAACCGCTGCCTCCCTGCTTCTGTCCCCAGTGCTTAGCTGGGGCACTTAATATTTGTCTAAAAATTATCAAGTGGCTTTCTAGATGAATCTCAGCTTTCCTAGGAAGGGAAAGGGACCTGGGGTGAATTCCGGTTGGAGCCTCAAGGATTTGTTGTAACATTTAAGGAAAGGACACAGACAAGGGCATCGGGAGACGTGGAGCCTGCCGGCTGGCTTCTAAGAGACCATCACCCTGCATTCCCAGAATCTTTAGCAGATGCCCAGGCTGCTAGGCTAACCCCCGGAATGGGGGTGGGGAGACCCTAGGCTCAGTGGACTCCAGAGAGGAGGCCCTGTGGTCCGAGAAGGGACTGGGCAGGGAGGTCTGACCCAGGAAAGCTCCCCTCTGGGCTCTGAGGATCTGCTGACTCAGGGCCTGCCCGAGGCAGGCTAGTCAAGTGTAGACCACAGAACCTGACCGATCCAGAAAGCTGATCTGCCGTGACTCAGCAAATCCTGAGTTCCTCCCACCCCCTGTGCTCCACTACCCCCCACCCCAGGGTGGCAGCTCCATGGCCCAGGGCAGGGCTGGCCAGCCTGGGCCCATGAGCCCAGAGGGGCTCACCTGGGGGCTGGCCATGGCCAGCGGCCCCCAAGCCTGTGTCCAAGACCCCTCACTCCACTTCCCTCCACAGGGCACGTTCAGCCTGCGGAAGTTGTGGGCCTTCACGGGGCCCGGTTTCCTTATGAGCATTGCTTTCCTGGACCCAGGAAACATCGAGTCGGATCTTCAGGCCGGGGCTGTGGCTGGATTCAAAGTGATTGAGTTGGGGCACGGTGGGGAGGGGGTGACCAGGCTAAGTTGGTGGAGACCCCCAGCTTGCCACGTTTCCCCAGAGTGGCCTTCATGGCCAGTGTTCCTGGGAACAGGTGTTAAGTTCAAATGGACCACAAAAGGGTCCCCAAAGCAGCTCTGCGGGAGTGGGGGGGTGTCTTCTAGCTCCATCTCCCCAACTCATTCCCCAGAGGGTGTCCTTGGTTAGAGGGTCCCAGCAGCTCAGGGCTTATCAGACTGGTCCCTCTGGCTGACGGCCTCTCCCTGGCTTCTCACAGCTGCTCTGGGTACTGCTGTGGGCCACCGTGTTGGGCTTGCTCTGCCAGCGACTTGCTGCCCGGCTGGGCGTGGTGACAGGCAAGGACTTGGGCGAAGTCTGTCATCTCTACTACCCTAAGGTGAGCTTGGTGCCCCTGGACAGGAAGCACCTGAAGAGGTGACTTGCCCAAGGTGAAAAACAGGAGGGCATTGGCTGGGGTGGGCACCGGGGACTTGGCCGTCAGTGTCCACGCAGGCCAACAGAAATCACGCCACTAGATATTTCAAAGGTATCTAATGCAGGGATGCAGTCACGAAGGTGTTGAAAGAGCTGGAGGAGCAAGGGAAGGAGGTGTTACCCAGAGATCAGAAAGCTGCTGGACAGGAGCCCAGGGGCCATCATTCGCACCCAAGCTTCTAGAGGCATTGCCGCCACTGCTGACTGGAGCCCATGTTGCCTGGTGCCCTTGCTGGTGCGAGCTCCAGAAGGGGGGGGGGTAAAAATGATGTCTCCCTGCCTTTCCATTTCCTTTAACTATTTCCTACTGTTGACCTAAAACAAATAGATTGCTAGATACTTCTCCAGCAAAGATGGGTTGAGAATCATAACTGGGGAGAGAATCGTAACTGGGGAGTCTGAAGCCATGGGGAGCCACGTGCAAGTCTCCGCACAGCAAAGGAAGGAGAACACTTTTATGGAGGGGAAAGGGAATTTGGGAGGCCGATAGTCAACAAAGAGTCCATGGCTTTTCAGTGGCTGAGTCCTTGCCGGGAATGAAGAGGAGTCTTTCTTCTTCCTGTTGGGCTCTGCTATCTTCGCAGGGCGTGGGAGCTTCCCCTTCTCATCTCCCGACTCTATTTAATTGAGGCTTCTGTTGATTAATTTTACACCATGAAAACCTAACTGGAAGCCCGCTGGCAAGGCAGACTTGCAAATGTAGTTTGCAGGCTTCCAGCCCAGGAGTATAGAGCCGGGTACAGAAAGGTCAGTCAGTGTAGGTCTGAGACAACAGACAAATAATTGGTCCAGCCTTAATGACGGGATTACCTCCCCCTAGGTGCCCCGCACCCTTCTCTGGCTGACCATCGAGCTAGCCATCGTGGGCTCAGACATGCAGGAAGTCATTGGCACAGCTATCGCATTCAATCTGCTCTCAGCTGGACGGTACTCTGGAGGGGCCCCAGCTCTTCAGTCCAGGGCTGGGAACAGCGGCTTCTTCCTCCCCAGGCCTTCTATTTCCCTGTGTCCATTTCATCCTCCAGTCACCTCTGACTCAGAGCTATTGCCCAATTTGCCGGATGGGGAAGTGGAGACCCAGATATGTAAAGTGACTTTTCTCAAATCACACAGATGTCGGTCACCATGCAGCCTTCAGGACTGCAGCCCCAAGCTCCCTACCACGCTGGTCCTCCACACAGCTTGGCCCTTCCTAGCGTGTATGTGGCATTTTCCCGTCTCTAGCACACTCCCACTCCCCTCTCCCTTAGCTGTCTGGGGCCATTTGAGTGCCTGCTCCCAGGAAGCCACATTCTACAGTCTCCAGCCCTGAGGAGGGAGTTCCAGACTCCTGGACCGGGCGGGGCTGACGCAGGCCACTCTGGTTTCAGAATCCCACTCTGGGGTGGTGTCCTCATCACCATCGTGGACACATTCTTCTTCCTCTTCCTCGATAACTACGGTGGGTGTGCCTCTCATCCCATAGGGGACTTGGCGAGGGGGGGGACTGGCAATGAATGTAGGAGCTGATGCTCTGCTGAATTGGGAGAAGTGCTCCTAGCAGCCCCACTCTGACTGTACGGCCTTGAGCAAGTTACTTAGACTTCTGTTTCTTCATCTATAACACGTGGATAGTAGCACAGAGGCCACAGGGCTGTGGTGGGGCTGCACTGAGCGCTATATGTTAAGCACTTGGCACAGTGCCTGGAACAAAGTGCTCAAGATACCAGCCATTAATAATTGTTTATGTTATAATTTTGGTTGTTTGGTTTTTCGGTTCTGCCCCTTTGTTCTCCCCCTAGGGTTGCGGAAGCTGGAAGCCTTTTTTGGATTTCTTATTACCATTATGGCCTTGACCTTCGGCTATGAGGTGGGAAGCCGTACCAGTACCACGTCCCCACACCAAGGCCACCCCACTCCGCCCCATGCAGAGCCTGAGAGGAGCGGGGAGCGGACCTTAGCCACGCTCCCTAGTGGCCAGGGTTGGGGTAGAGGGTGAGAATGGCTGCTCAGGGGTGGGGTGGAGCCTGACCGAGGCTCCTCTCCACAGTATGTGGTGGCACGTCCTGCTCAGGGAGCACTTCTTCGGGACCTGTTCCTGCCCTCGTGCCCTGGCTGCGGCCAGCCCGAGCTGCTGCAGGCCGTGGGCATCATTGGCGCCATCATCATGCCCCACAACATCTACCTGCACTCAGCCCTGGTCAAGGTGAGCAGACTGGAGGGGAGGGAGACATGCTTTCTCCCTAAGGGCCACACCGGCTCCACCCCCAAGGCTGGGGCCCCGCCCTTTTGGCTCCCAACTCTGTGAATTTAGGAGGGAAGTGAATCACTCTTTATTCAATATGTAATAATAGAGGGTCTACTGTGTGCTGGGAGCTGGGGGTCAGTGATGAAGAGACAGATAAGTCCTCTGCCTTCTTAGAGCATGCATTCTAGCAGGAGAGACAGACCATGGGCAAGTAAACAATAAAGGAAAGAAATGGATTGTGAAAGGTGCTCTGAAGGAAACAACACAGAGAAGTATGATGGAGAATGACTGGGGAGGGGGCTCCTTTAGAAAAGGAGTCAGCCAAGGCCTTTGAAACATGAAGGATGGGAAGGAAGACCAGGGGAGAAGAGATTCTAAGCAGAGGGACTGGCAAGTGCAAAGGCCCTGAGGCAGAAACAAAGGCCTATCCCAGACGGCCATGTAGGGGGCTTTAGAAAGAACTGGGGTTTGGGGGGAACATAGGTAGAGGTGTGAGGGTAGAGAATGTTGGGATGACTCAGGGACTTCGGTGCTTCCCTCCCTTTGACTTTCATAGTCTCGAGAGATAGACCGGACCCGCAGGGCAGACATCCGAGAAGCCAACATGTACTTCCTGATTGAAGCCGCCATCGCACTGTCTGTCTCCTTCTTCATCAACCTCTTTGTTGTGGCTGTCTTTGGGCAAGCCTTCTACCAGCAAACCAACCAGGCTGCGGTGAGGCACACCCCATGCCCACATGCCCTTCAGGCTTTGCTGGGGACTCCAAAGAGTGCAGCTAAGCCCTTCGAGTCTCTGTCCTGTACTCCAGGCACTGGTAGGGGAGGGAGTCTGCGACCCTGGCCTCTGGCTGGGAGCCCCTTCCCCACCCCACTGGGGAGACACGTGGTCTCCTACATAGGCTTGCACGTGGTCAGCCCCACGCCAGGGGCTACAAGGCACAGACGTCCAGGGGAGGTGACTGGGGGGAGGAGCTGAGTCTTGGAGGATCCAGCATTCCAGCTGCACCTTGAAGGATGGGCAGGATTTGCCCAGCAAACTGTAGGGAGGGCATTCTGGGAGGGGGCTGCCTGCCTGAGCACGAGCGTGGGGTCAGGAATATGCAGGCAGGCAATTTCTTTCCTTGAGTTTCTAGTGATAATCTTCATTATTAGTAGATAAACTGTCATTCATTCAGCAAAGATTTATTGAGCATTTGTGATGTATCAGCCAGTGTCTTAGGCCCTAGGGATACAGCAGCCAATGATAGAGACCTTGCCCTCTTGCAGATGAAATTCGGAGGCAGTGAGCAAACAGGAAACAAATCAACCGATCAGTTGATCGGTTTCAAAGGAAAATATGAACGATGTTGTGAAGGAAATAAAGGGGGTGATGAAACATAATTGGGGGTGTGGTGAGGGAGGGACTACTACATTAGGCCAGGTGGTCAGGAGAGACCTCTTGGAGGAGGTGACATTTGAGCGGGCTCTGAAGGCGAAGGAACCGGCCAGCTCCTCCCTGGTTCTCTGGGATCTGGGCCTCTGCCTGTCTCAGTTTTTGAGTGAGTCTCTGTCCCAAGGCTCTAACAACTGCTAGCCAGTGTTGGGCGCTTACTGAACGCTGACGGGGTGGGGTGGGGATGGGACAGACTGGCCAAGCCTCCGGGGACATGGGCACTGCCACTGCCTTGCTGTGTGACCTTGTGAGGTCATAGCCCTCCCTGGGTCTCTGCTCCTTAGCATAAGGAGAGAGGTCTAAATAGGATGGCAAACCATAGTCACACATTGCCTTCGAGACCAGCCGAGTCACAGAGCTGCGGGAAGGGGGTCCCAGGTAAGGGAGAAGGGCCTGTGGGGCAGCCTGAGTCCCTGCCGACCAATTGTCTCTCTGTGGTAATGCCAGCTCTTACAATCCAAGAGCAGCTGGAAATCAGGGTCTCATGTTAAATCTTCTCAATTGTAAATGTCAACCAATTCACACTTAAGAAAAAAAAAATTTGTTAGTCACACAAAATATGTCTGGCTGGATTCAGCCCGCGGGCCACTAGTTTTCAATCCTTGGTCAAGGCTTGGAGGTCTGATTTTCCAACATTGAGTGTGCGCTTCACATCTCCTTCCTACTGCCCGGTGCCCGCAGTTCAACGTCTGTGCTAACAGCAGCCTCCACGACTACGCCAAGATCTTCCCCAGGAACAACCTTACAGTGGCGGTGGACATTTACCAAGGAGTAAGCGCGAGGCAGGGCGGGTATGGAAGGGCTCGATCCCGCGGGGCTCCTCGCCACGCCCACCTCAGAGGTAGCGTCTGCGCAAGAAGGGGCGGACCCATGGCTCTGACCACACCCCTCCCTCCAGGGCGTGATCCTAGGCTGCCTCTTTGGCCCCGCAGCCCTCTACATCTGGGCGGTGGGTCTGCTGGCCGCCGGGCAGAGCTCCACGATGACCGGCACCTACGCGGGACAGTTTGTGATGGAGGTGGGGCTGGGGCGGGCCGGGGCGGGCAGGGGACTGAGGGCAAGGCACACTACTCGGGGCTCGGACATCCGCTTCCTTGATCCTTAAGGCAGCCCAACGGGTGCCCTTATAAGCCCCATTTTACAGATGAGAAAACTGAGATTCAGCGAGATGAGGCCCGAAACTGCAAACCCAGAACTAATAGAAGCCTTTTCTCCAACACGGTTTAGTCTTCAGCAATCAGCTGTGGGAGGGGAACACCCCCTAAAGGAGGGGAACCCCCCCTAATTTCCCCCCATCTATCCCCTCACCACCAACTATGGACAGAGCTGCCCCCATTTCAAAGATGGAGAAACAGAGTGTTCCTCCAGGCATGAGATGGGCTGAGGGAGGATAGAGGGTCCCTCCCTTGGAACACAGTCCTGCACCCCGCCACCAAGGTGCCCACCCCACCCCCCAGGGCTTCCTGAAGCTGCGGTGGTCACGCTTCGCCCGAGTCCTGCTCACTCGCTCCTGTGCCATCCTGCCCACCGTGCTCGTGGCAGTCTTCAGGGACCTGCGGGACCTGTCAGGCCTCAACGACCTGCTCAACGTGCTGCAGAGCCTGCTGGTGAGCCTGCGGGCCCTATCACCTCCTTCCCGCTGTGGAACCAAACAGGAACCACAGCAATCCCCCTACAGAGCCTCCCCTGCGTCCCAGGCGCTATTCTAAACACACCTTATCTACAAGCCTCATGTACTCTCCACAGCCACCCCAGGGGGTAGGAACCACCACTATCCCCATTTTGCAGATGGGAAAACTGATGCGTGCAGTTAAGTGACCAGTGGCACAGCTGGGATACAAGCTCAGGCAGCCTGGGGCCAGAGCCCCCAAACACTTTCTCCTGCTTTCGAGCCCCTACAACCTTGGAAGGCAGAGAGGTGGAGAAACTGAGGCTCAGAGTGGTTAGGAGGCTTTCCCAAGGCTGCACAGTGAGGCAGAGGGTGACTGGAGCCCCGGCCTGCTCCTCCCCTCCTTACTGTATTCTAAGGGCAGGGTCCCTCAGCCCCCTCCTCCCGCTTCTCCCCAGCTTCCCTTCGCTGTGCTGCCCATCCTCACGTTCACCAGCATGCCCGCCCTGATGCAGGAGTTTACCAATGGCCTGTGAGTACTCCCCAACCCCAGCACTGGACTTACATTACCACACTTGATCCTCACAACCACCAAGAGGTAGGAAGTCCCATTATTCCCACTAGCCAGATAAGGTCAGAGAGGTTAAGAAACTTGCCGAAGGTCACACAGCTAGCTAGCAAGTGGAGGAGCCAGGACTGGAATCCTGGGCCAGGGGCTGTTTCTAGAGCTTGAGCTCCTCCCCCTCACCTCAGACTCTGCTTTTGCCAAATCCTGCCAGTGTGGTGCCTGGAGGGCCCAGGAGGCAGAAGTTGGCCAGGGGTCTGCTCCAGGGCCCACAGCCCTGGGAAGCTGGCTTTGTGTATCCACCCCCCACCTTAGCTCCAGGCTGGCTGTGGGCACTGGAGGAGATGCAGCCAATCCTGAGCCTCCCTCTCGTCCCCAAGGGTGAGCAAGGCCTTCACTTCTTCCATCATGGTGCTCATCTGTGCCATTAACCTCTACTTTGTGGTCAGCTACTTGCCCAGCCTACCCCACCCTGCCTACTTCAGCCTTGTGGCACTGCTGGCTGCAGTCTACCTGGGCCTCACCATCTACCTGGTACTGTTGGGTCCGCGGGCGCCTTGGGGATGGGGGAGGCAAGGAGAAGAGACAACAGATGGAGGGCTTAGTTGGGGGATGCACTGGGGCTTCCCCAAAGGTCTTGTCCTCTCCCCTACTCATGGTCACCCCTCCTCCAGACCTGGACCTGTCTCATCACCCATGGAGCCACCCTTCTGGCCCACAGTTCCCACCAACACTTTCTGTATGGGCTTCCTGAAGAGGATCAGAAGGCCTCTGGATGAGCTCCCACCCAGGGCATGGCCGAGGGTGTAACGAGTGGGGCAGACTGGCCTGCTGGACCAGTGGGGGTCGGGGGCGGTGTGTGGAGGCAGCAAGATGGAGTTCTGGAAGCAGGCCAACCCTGGTTCCCCTGGTTCCGTAGGGACCTGCTGTCTCCTAGTTTGGACAAGTGATTAACCTCCGGATCTCAGTGTTCTCAACTATAAAATGGGGACACCAACCTCGCAGCGGAGGTAAATAAAGCACTTTAACACAGAGCCTGGCACTTGAGACTTAAAAAAAAAAAATCATTCCTAAAGTATTTATTGAGCACCTATAGGAGTAACCTGACAGACCAACCCAATTGGGGGTGGGACACAGGCTCCAAACTGGTACTTTAAAAATAGAGTCTGAAAACGATAAATAAATGCTAATTCACTTCTTATCCAAAAGAGCAGGGAAATGGAAACAGGAAAGCACAAAATCCCTGAACCATCAAGAATAGTCCCCCTCCCCGAAGGTCTGCCTCGCTCCCACTCTCGCTGGAGTGGCCTCAGCCTTTCTGTTCCACCTGAAACCCCTTTTCCAGGCAGGAAAACAGAAGCGCGGTTCTCCCCTTAGGGCGCCAAGTCCTAAGGAACCCAAGAATCGGTGCCTCTCAGGCCCAATTCCTTTGCCATCTCCCCAGGGGACCAGGCGGCCGGGACTCCCACGCCGCGCAGTTAACGCTCCCTGGGCGTTGACTCCCAGCTCCCCCTAGGGACAGGGACGATCCCGAGCGCCGGTACTCCCCGCCTCCAAAGAGGAGGAGGCTGTCACTCGGGCTTCGCGCCCGGGGGCCTCGGAATCCGCTCAGGCGGGAAGGTGGGGTGAGCTCTGTGGGCGGGGAATCCCCTCGGCCGCAGGAGGCGGCCCGGCGCCCTTTCGCCCCTTGAAGGGGCTGCACTTTACAGACGCTCCCTGGGCTGTTTCTAGGCTCCCCCAAGTCCCTCCTGCCTCTTCCCGTCCCTTGGACCCCAGCCCCTGAGCTGTGGCGAGCGTCGGCGGTGAGGGGCCGCCAGCCCTTTCCCCTAGATTGAGCTTGGAGTGGGCGCTGTGCCTGGAAGCACCCCCGATTTCCCGGGGATGCGGCGGGGCAGGCAGCTGGGCTCCGCGCTCTGGTTGAGGCGCTTGTTTATGAGAAGAATTTCCTCTTTCTTAAAAGGGCAACGAAACAAGTGGGGCCCTCTAAGAGGGACGGGATGGGACAGGTCTGGCTCACCCGAGCAACGGTGGAGAGGTACCTGGGCTAGAACGCCGCCCAACCTCCTTCTCCCGGCTTGTCCCTGGAGAAGATGGGGCCCCTGCGAACTGAAAGAGAGGATGAATGGGGGCCAGGTAGCGGAGAAACGGGAGACCCCTTTTTTGCTTCCCTGAGGTGCCCCCAGCTGTACCCCCTGCCCACCCCTCTGGTCAATTTTGTAGGTATTAGTTGGGCGCCAGCCCTGTGCTAGACCTGGGGAAGGGAGGCACAGTCTCGAATTAAAGATGTCAGCTCTCTAGGAGCTCACACTGGGTTGGGGGGAACCTAAGTAAATGACAACAAAACACTGACGATCCGAAGTGTGCGTCAGGCACACCTGCAACCGATGAGGCAAGGCCCACAGAAGATAAACTCCTGGACAATATTTTGAAAGCTGAATAGACATAGGGAGAGCAATCAAGGGAGAGATGAGCATGCCGGGAGTTGGGGTGGGGGGGTCAGTGTATGCAAAAGCTAGAGATTTGCAACCTTGTTTGGAGTTCCCCAGAAGAACGGGCAGGCTGGTCATACCAATAGGCAAGTCTGAAGCTTAGAACTTGGGGTAAAGGAAGGTGAGGAGGGGAGGGGACCAAAGGGCCAGCTAAGGGTTGCTCTGGGCCTGGGTAAGGCGTTAGCGATGAAGTCAGGCCAAGGTCAGTCATACCCAGACAGGGACGCCTCCAAAAGGGCTGCTCCCTCCCCAGTAGCTCTGGTCCTCCCAGCCCCCAGATTCAGATCTAACTAGATGCTTCATCAGCCCCTCAGGCTGGGAGTGGCCTGACACCTTTACTCTCCCCAGAAGCTTCCACCCACAACTCCATCCCCACAGACACCCCAGACCCAGCACTGCACAGGCGTCCTGACTCACTCCGCATCCACCCCGCTCTGTCGGAACGTGCACCACGGTGTGTCTCGGAGCCTGGGAGGAGGGCATCCGGCCTTTCTGCTCGGCATTCCCCCTACCCACTTGCCTGGGTTGGGCCCTTACCAACCCTATTTGGCAGAGAAGGAAGCTGAGGTGCTGGATGAACAAGACACTTGTCCATAATTGCCAGACCGACCCCGGCTGAGTCCTAGTGTTTCTCGACTCACAGTCCCCATGACTTTATCCGTCCTGGGGCGCAAACCTATGAAACAAATAAAAATAAACTATGCGGGTACGGCGACCCCCCCACCTGCTGTAGTAGAGAGGGTAGAGGGAGAGCAGCTGGGTGTGGACTCCCCTCCTTCCTGAGGAAACCCAAAGAACCCGCCCCACCTTACAGAACGCTTCCACCAGCAACTCTGTCCCCACAGACCCCAGACCCCCGCACTGCACGGGCGTCTGGGCTCACTCCGCATCCACTCCGCCCCGGCGGAAAGTGCACCACTGAGCGTGAGAAGAGGGCAGGTCTCGCTGGGAGGAGACCCCCACCAGCGAAGGCTCGGAGGAGACGATGGAGGGTGGGGGGGGGGGGTAGGAGGTGAAGGGAATAGCGACGGGAGGGGGGCAGCAGTGCTGCCCAGTGCCCTATGCCCAGTGCCCTATCCCCGCGTTAGCTCCCCTGACCCTCAGTGGCACAGTCGGCCAGGTTCCAGCCTTCACAGAGGGAAAGACGAAGGGAGTGGAAAGCGAGCCGCCCTGCTCAGGCCAGGGGCGAGGCCCGGGGTTCACTCAGCCCTCCGCCGCACATTTCCTTTTGGGGTCGGCGCCGGCTGAGCATCCGGAGAGAATGCCGAGGCCCCGCCCCGGGGCCGTACCGAAGGGGAGGGGGCTCGGCGCGGCGACAGGAATCCAACCTCTGCCCCCGCCGGAGGGCGGGTCGAGTCGCTAGCTCGTCGGGACTCAGTTTCTTTATCTGTAAAATGGGTTAAAAAACGGGTTGTTCTGAGAAGTAAATGAGATGAGAGGCGCAGCCAAAGCGGGACCCAGACTAAGCGCTCGCCGCAAGTTGGCGATTATCGTGATTAAATGCAATGATGGCAGCCGGCCGGCGGCGTAGTAAGATGTTCCGGAAAAACCCGAACAAACTTTTTGGCTAACTCAATAGCAGAAAGGGGGGTCGTGGAGTCCACAGGATTCACAGCCTCTGACCACCTCCTCCTCGCCCTGCTGCCCAGCCCCGAAGCTGGCGCGCCTTTGGGCGAGCGCCGCTCCCCTCGCGGGGCCTCTCGCTCCCCGGCTCTCCCCTCCGCCCGGCCTGGAGGACGTGCGCCGCGTAAGCACCCTGCGGCCGGACGGGACTGGACGCGCCAGCCCCGCCCCGCCCCGCCCGGCGGGGGAAGGAAATGCTGAGGCGTGTTTGTCAAGGCTTGGCGTTATGAATATTTTTAAAACGTGAACACAAAATAGTAACGGCAAATGGAAGGAACTTCATAAACAGGAAAAAAAAAAAAACCACCCGCAAACCTCACCGCGCATCACACGGGAGTTTCCCTCGTGAAGAATCTGCGTGGAAACGCGGGCCCCGCGCCCGCCGGTGTGTCTGTACAGACCCAGGTGGAGCGGGTCTTCAAGGTCCTCCAGTTGACGGTGTGGTCCCCACGGTTGGGCATTGAGCCCAAAGGGATGGGGGCCCCACTGTGTGTAGCCGCCGCTTGATTTTCCCCCCTGCCCAACAGTCACATCGTGGCCGGCGTAGGGAGTAGGGGAGGGGCCTAGAAAAGCCTCTTGGAGGGGGTGTCATTTCTTCGAGGTCGGTGGGATTTGGCTGTGAGAAGTCGAAGGAGGCGCCTTCCAGGCCGGGAGAACAGCAGGTACAAAGGCCCTGAGGCGTGGAGGCGCTAGGCTTCTGGCGAGAAAGCCAGGTGGCTGGAGTGGACGTGGCCGGGCGCCAGGTGAGGCGGTTGGGAGAGGTCGGCAGGGGGCATCCCGGGGCAGACAGTTGGAATTTCCACGCCCTACAACTCCGGGTTTAGGGGAAGGGGCCCGGGACTGCGGTAGGTGGTGACAGTCTTGGTCCGGTTAAGAGCCTAATTGTGTGGATCTGCACAGACGTTTGAAGGTAGCAAAGAGTCTTTGCACGCTCACGACTTCCCTGCGAGATGGCCCCTAGACCGCCGGAGAGACCCATTTTACAGACTAGACGGTGTTACCCTATTTCCCAGATGAGGAAACCGAGAAGCTGCCAGCCCCCGACCCTCGGAATGTGCAGAGGTGGAGCCGCGCCGCCCTCGGGGCACTCCCGGGCGTGGGCGCTCCGGGCGGGCCCTGTCCCCTGGCCGCCCAGCGCCGGAGAATGGTGGGCCGGGTGCCGGCCCTGCCACGCAGCCGCAGAGGCTCGGCCCCGCAGGCGGGCGGGCGGGCGGCAGGAAGGGAGGCGACGCCCCCTGGAGTGCGGCAGGAACCCGGCCGGGCCCGCCTCCTACCCGCCAAGCCGCGCCGGCCCCAGAAGTGATGAAAGCCCCGGCCAAGTCCAGGTCACGCCGAAACCGTTGCCCTTTTAAGGGGGAGCCTTGAAACGGCGCCCGGGTTCCATGTTTGCATCCGCCTCGCGGGGAGGAAACTCCATGTTGTAACAAAGTTTCCTCCGCGCCCCCTCCCTCCCCCTCCCCCTTAGAACCTGGCTCCCCTCCCCTCCGAAGCTCGCGGGGATCCCTCCCTCCCACCCCTCCCCTCCCCCCCGCGCCCCGATTCCGGCCCGAGCCGGGGGGGAGGCCGGGCGCCCGGGCCAGAGTCCGGCCGGAGCGGAGCGCGCCCGGCCCCATGGACAGCTCGGCCGTCATTACTCAGATCAGCAAGGAGGAAGCGCGGAGCCCGCTACGGAGCAAAGGTATTGGGGCGCGCGGAGGGACCCGCAATCCGGGCGCTGCGGGGAGGAGGAGGGGGCCGCGACCCTCCCCAGGGCAGCCGCCGCTGCCGCCCCAGGCTCCCGACTCGGCGGGGCCCGAAGCTTCCAACCGGAGGGGGAGCTGGTTGAGAGTTTGAACTCGCAGAGGCTCAGAGACGCGGGGCGGGGCCTGCCCCCTTTTGGGCGCTCCTGTCTGCTCGAGGTGGGGAAACTGAGGCAGGGGTAGAGAAGGGGCGCCCTCCGGGTTTCCCGGACTGGCTGTGCGCGATGCCCGAGAGTCGCCCCCTCCCCCCCATTGGCGCCAGTGGGGCTGGGAGATGGGGGGGTTGAAGAGGGCGCCTTCAGGCCACCAGCTGAGACTCCGCCCCCTCTGGGCCGCGGTCTGGTCGGGTCGAGGGAGGGGGCGCAGAGGTGACAGCGGGCTGGGGAGGGTTGGAAGGATCTCCCGCTACCACACAGCCCCGTTCTTCACAAACTTTCGCGTCACTTGTGGAGGCGCCGAGCCTCTCGGAGACGCAGAGAGGGACAACCACTTTTAAGGATCGCCAGCGCGCCCGCGGGGAGACCCGCGTCGGACCGGGAACTCGGAGCCCCGGCTGCAGGCCGGTGGGCGCCGGGTCTGTGCGCACACGCACCGACTCGAGATGCCGCCGGCCTCGGCCGGGCACCCCGGGGCTTGACGGGTCTGGGCAGGGGGTCTGCCTTTCCTTGTCCCGGTGTTGACTTAAGAGGCTAGGAAGTCGCTCCAGGTCTTCGCACCTGTGGCCTGGGCCTAGCTCTGCCCGGGCCGGGTGGAGGGGATGTTGGAGGGCGGGCCGTCTATCAGCGGGACCTAAGTTGGAGGTCCGGGCGGGGGCGGAGGAGGAGGGGCCAGCAGATGGCGGCAGGACACTGGCCCCAGGCACCCACCCCCTGTCTCTGGGCCCAGCCTCAGGGAGGACTTTGCACCTCTGGAGGCGGAGAGGATGGAAGGAGGGGAAGGAGAGCAGGAGTGGGCCCCAGGGCCCCAGGCCTCAACCCTCTCTGGCAGGGGCCCTACTGAATAGGGGCTGCTCAGGTACAGGGTGTGTCAGGAGGTGCCCCCAGTGGGCTGATCCCCCAGCAGCGATGGAGGCTGTTAGGAAGAGAAAACACCTTCAGTCCCCGCCTCCAGCCAGCCCACTCCCTAATGTGGGTAACTTTGTACCCACACTAGAAGGACTTGTGGGGAGCGGAGGGGTGGCCTGGAGCCAAGACTGTCTGGATGCCACTTTCGTGTGTCTCCCTCAATGAAGGCAGCACGGCCAGAGCCTCTCGACCCAGGGGCTCGTGCCTGGGCACACGTGCCCACCTCTGCAGGCCAGTCAGCGTGCCTTCCCCCACCTTGGGCCTCCCTGCTTCAGGTGACCAGAAGTCTGCGGCTTCTCAGAAGCCCCGGAGTCGGGGCCTCCTCCACTCACTGTTCTGCTGTGTCTGCCGGGATGATGGGGAGGCCCTGCCTGCCCACAGTGGGGCGCCCCTGCTCGTGGAGGAGAACGGTGCTGTCCCCAAGGTGTGTGATGGCCAGGAGGGCGCTGCAGGGGCACCTGGGCTCAGCCCTCAGGGGGTTTAGGGGGAGGGGGCTCTTCATGACCTGCTCATAGGCCCTGGAAGGAGGGTGGAGACCCCCTGTCCCCCCACCAAGCCCTCCACCCTCCCAGGCCTTCCCAGCCCTGAATGCCCCAAGACTGCCTCCCAGGGGAGGGCCCCCCAACCACGGGAATTCTGAATTTCCCCTTCAGAAGTGGAAGCTTTCCTCTGCCTTGGTCTCCCAGGTCAGGAAGTGAAGCCCAGAGAGCCAGGCGGCCTACCCCAGGCTCCAGAGTTGGCAGGGGCAAAGCTGGGAAGGGGTTGGTCTCTCCCACTGTCCTTGTGGCTCGCCAGGTAGAGGGCTGGGGGAGGGAAGACATGTGGAGGAGAAATGACTGGGGCTTGAGAGAGGTGCCGCAGCCAGCCCCGCCCGTCCCCACAGCAGACCCCAGTCCAGTACCTGCTCCCCGAGGCCAAGGCCCAGGACTCGGACAAGATCTGCGTAGTCATCGACCTGGACGAGACCCTGGTGCACAGCTCCTTCAAGGTGGGCCCTGCCCAGCAGCCCTCAGCCCCGGGTCTCTAAGGGAGTCTGCCCTGGCCTGGGAGGCGGTCTCGGCGGGCCTCGCCCCAGCTCCAGCAGCTCTTTTCCCCCCCTCACAGCCAGTGAACAATGCCGACTTCATCATCCCTGTGGAGATTGATGGGGTGGTCCACCAGGTGAGGGGCCGGGTGTGGGGGGAGGTGGTAGGCTTGGCATCTGTCTTCCAGACCCCAGGCTCTTCCCACCAATCCTGAGAGTCCCAGATGGGACTCTGATAGATGTGGAATGTCAGAGGCCAGAGAGGGTGTGAGACTTGCCTAAGGTCACACGGACCCTCAGGGACTTGGCCCGACTCCAAGGCCTGCAGGGAGTCGGGGTCCTCTTCGGTGCCCCCTCGCCCCACCCTGCCCGGGACCCAGTTCAAGTAATTCAGGATAGGTTGTGTGCTGTCCAGCCTGTTCTCCATTACTTGGCTCGGGGGCCGGTGCTCTGCAGCTCTGGGGTGAGGGGGTTGCCCCCAGGCCCCTACATCTGGCTGAGGCCATGGTGGAGGAAGGGGCTAGGAATTAGTGATTCCCTTTGAGGCAGGGCCCGAAACCAGGAGTTGGAGGTTCATTTTGATACTCTTCTGGATGGGTGGGTGTCTTCCCCAGCGGTGGTTGCACCGGCTGGCTGAGTGGAGCCCGCAGGCCATGGGACCAGCCTCCCTCCTGTGCCTCCTCCACCCACTCCCTCCCAGCCCCCGGCCGCCCCGCCCCACCCAGGCCTCTGGGCCAGCAGTCCCCTCACTGGCCCACCCCCCAGGTCTATGTGCTGAAGCGGCCCCACGTCGACGAGTTCCTGCAGCGGATGGGTGAGCTCTTCGAATGTGTGCTGTTCACCGCCAGCCTTGCCAAGGTGAGCCCTCCACGCTCCGAAGGCCTCCTGGGGCATCTCTGCTTCCTATCTGCCTCCAGCGCACGACCTCTGGGCAGTGACCTCTGGGTCGCTCTTGGCCCTGGATGACCCACCTCCTGCCCCCCAGTACGCAGACCCAGTAGCTGACCTGCTGGACAAGTGGGGGGCCTTCCGGGCGCGGCTGTTTCGTGAGTCATGCGTCTTCCACCGGGGGAACTATGTGAAGGACCTGAGCCGGCTGGGCCGAGACCTTCGGCGGGTGCTCATCCTGGACAACTCACCCGCCTCCTATGTCTTCCATCCAGATAACGCCGTAAGTGCCAGGCAGGGTGGGGATGGGGGCCCCTGCTGGGGTCTGGTGCCCTCCCATTCCTCCCTCTTTCCTCAGTGACCCATGCCTGCTGCCCACCCGCCTGGTCCACCCACTGCTGCTCCCTGTTCTGTGTTAGTCACTCAGTCCATTCTGCCTGCAGATACAGGGCACCTGCCATGGGCTCGGGTCCCTGCTGGACACTGGAGCAGTTTCCATTTTTCATACCGCCAGTCGTGAGCTGTTAGTGGAACACGGAAATAATTTAGTGGGTCTTAGTTGGGATTTTTTAAAAAAATGAAATAGAACCGAAAATATCAGAGTGCTTAGCACACGGTAAGGTTAAGTATGGTCCCGTGGAACCTCTGCTCTGACCTGTGTGTAAATGTGACTCACTGGGGCTGCCGTCAGAATGTCTGAGGACTGGGTAAGGGGCTTCCAGGAGGTGGCCCGTCGAGCAGTGGGTGCTCAGGATTGATCTGCACATTCTGTGCTCAGGGCCACCTGCCCCCCTCACCGCCCTACACCCATCTGCTCAGGTACCGGTGGCCTCGTGGTTTGACAACATGAGTGACACAGAGCTCCACGATCTCCTGCCCTTCTTCGAGCAGCTCAGCCGTGTGGATGACGTGTACTCAGTGCTCAGGCAGCCTCGGCCCGGCAGCTAGTGAGGCGCCACGGGGCCAGGACCTGCCCCCGACCGCACCCTCACCCCTCACACGCGGACTCTTCCTAAAGAAAACTCAGCGCCACGGGGAAGTGGGCGTCTCCCCCGCCAGCCCGGCCAGGCTGTGCAGGGGGCGGCAGGCTGCACCGAGGGCGCCGAGTCCCCGGGTCCCTGTGTCAGTGCCTTAGAACCTCCTCCTTCTTGGGGGGACCTGGGGGGCCCTGCGTGCCGCCTCCCTCCTTTCTCTCTCTCTCTCTCTCTCTCTCTCTCTATCTCTCTCTGCATGGCCATGTTTCTCTGCTGCCAAATTGGGTCCCTCGGGCCCTTCCAGTTCTGCCTGGGGGAGGGGCAGAGTTTTGCTGCCCCACGCCTTGGGCCCCCAGCCTGGGAACAGTGGACACCAAGTGCCTTGCATAGAGCCCTCTTCTCGGCCCAATTTTCCCAGGGCCACGATCCGGGTCAGCTCTGCCTGGAACAGCCATCAGGTTGCAGCAATCTAGGCTGGTGGGGGAGGACCCAGTCTCCCCACCTCCTACCTTGGGACTGCTATAGCCTCCACCAATCTCTGCCTAGGAGGGCGGGGAGGGTAGAAGATCTGTTACCACTTGTAAAGGGAGCAGGGGTCTGTCCTTCAAGACCCTAGAATCCAGCTTCTCTGGGCTCATCAGCACCTGAGGGCTGCTTCCCACACGGCCCAAGCTCCAACCTCTCACCTTTGCCTTGACCACCCCGAGGCCCTGGGGTTTGGTGCCCCAGCTCCGAGTGTGGAGGCATAGGCAGGATCCCTTTGCGGTGCCGTATAAATATGTATATGTGTATATAGATTTTTAGGGGAAGGGGAGAGGGAAGGGTTGGGGTGGAGACACCCCTCCCTCACCCCTTTCCTGGACCCATAAACTGGGGGGAGGAGGGAAAGGATTTCTACATTTTTTAAACTGCTATTTTCTGAATGAAACAGGCTGGGCCAAAGGGCCAGGCCCTGTCCTTTGTCCGTCACACCCTTTTCAGCTCCGTTGATTCATACATTCAAAACACATTTGTTGAGCACCTTCTCTGTGCCCAGCGCTATGCTAGGCCCACCACGGCGTGTGCGTGTGTGGGTCTCTACACCGCCTAAGGGGTGCCTCCCCTACCCACCCCATACTTCACCGGTGCCTTTAGGGGATCTGTAGGAGGTGGGACCCTTCTTGCGGAGTTTGGGGGGCTCCAGGAAGCCTGGCCAAGCTGTCCCCCTCCCCTGTGCCAACCCACCCCTGCAGCCCTCTGCCTCGCGCCCTGCTGGCTGGGGGCAGCTCCCAGGACATGCTGCCTTCCAGCTCTGAGTCCTTTGTCTGGAACCCCTCCCCCAAATGCTGGGTCTGGAGGTCAAGGCCTTGGGCTCTCCCCAGGGCCTGTCGGTTAAGGGGACCCACATACCAGTGCCAAGGGGGATGTCAGGTGGAGATGTCATTACCCTTACCCCCCCCCCCCAGAGCTGGGGGTGGGAGGGAGGACAAGGTTGGTCTGAATCAGGTGAGCTTCCCATCTAAGTGCCTTCTCTGTAACGGAGAGCCCCAAAGTGATGAGAACTAAAGAGAAAGCCAGACCCCCCTATCCTGACTCTGTGGTTATTGCGGGGGTGGGGGCGTTGATGTTCGGGGAGTCCCATGAAGCCACACCTCGCCTCAGCAAACCCTTAGGAGCGACGGCAGTAGTAGTGGAGGGAAGGGCTGCCCTAAGCCCCCTGGGGCTTCAATGAAAGTGCGAACTTTGAATGGATCTGCGTGCATCCGGCTGTGCTATTTAATTCTACCTCTTGGCCTCAGTTAGCTAATCTGCAGAATGGAGACACGCCCTCTACAGAATTGATTAAACGCCTGCACAGGGAGGACTCAATATTATTAGCTCTAAAGCAAGCTGAAATGCGTCCCTAGGAGAGGCCCCTGGAAGGTATTCGGAGACGGGAGGGGTGTGGTCTCCGCTCTGGAGCGGAGGGGAGGGGCTCATGAGGCCCCAGAGTGGGGAGGTGGGGTGCGGGACGAGTTAGAGGGAAGCCAAGTTCAGCTCCAAACGGAAGAACTTGGAACGCGGTTGATCCAGGCCGCGTGCGGGCGGCCGAGGCGTCGCGGGCTGAGCCGCGCCGCCAGACGTGCTGGCAGGCTGAGGCGTCTGGGGCTCTGGGGAGGATGGGTGGGATCGCGGGCTCGGTCTCGTTCACCTCCGCACCCACTCCGGCCGCGGCCTCTCACTACCCGCCGACCGCACCCTCGCACGAGCCTCTGGCCCACTTCCTGCCTCCGCTCCTCCGGCCCTGGCAGCACTTCCTTTGCAAAACTGGGCAGCCCCAGGCCCTGGCAGGAAGTGCCTTCCCGGCCCGCCCTCTCCTGCTTCCCACGGTGGCCGCTAGAGGCCTCTCTCCGCGCGGACGCCCGGGGTCCCCAGCCCCGGGCCTCCGCTGCCCGCCCTCTGGGCGCACACACCCAGCCCTCTCCCCCACCCCGCCCGTGGCTGGAAAGATGAGGGCAGGCTTCATTCCCCCCTCTACCGGGAGTGGGTAGCTTCTGGCTCCATCCCGCCCGCCCGAACAAACCCAGTGCGGGGAAGGAAGGTCTGCCCCTCCCAAAGGTGATCCCTGTTCCCGCAGCTCCACCTCCCCTACCCCTCACACCCCCTCACACCCTTACCTTGTGGATCCAGCCTCAAGGCTGCCTGCTGGTGCCCCAGATGCTGATCTGCCCCCCAAGTCTCTGAGGGGATCTGCAGTGTGATACTGCCCCCTCCCCGCTGCTTTTCCCTGGCAGGAAAGTGTCACGAAGCATCCACCTGGGAAGAGAAGCCGCAGTACCCTCGCTCAGTGCCATCAGCTCCAGTTCCAGTCTGAGTGGAAGCCCCGGAGCCTTTGGCAGGGTGAATACAGAGTCCTCCCTGCCTCTGCCCTGACCCTGCTTGGGGTCCTGCACTATTTCCTGCTCTCCATGCAAACACTAGTCCCTCCAGATTTGCATCCCACCAGAGAGTCGCCACAGCTTCCAACTTTGAACGAGACCACAGTCAGCCTTCCCCCGTCCCGCACCCCACACACTTCACCCACAGAGTTCAACACAGCCGCGTGTATCAGAGCTTACTTTGTACCAGGCAGAGTGCCAGGACCGGGGGACATGCCATCACTAGGCTGTGCCGCCGCTCTCAAGGAACTCACACCTTAGTGTGGAGAAAGACACCTGAACGGCCTGTCCAACCCTGAAAGGCTGCAAATGCAGTGCAAGAGATAACACGGAGGGCAGGGGGCACAGGGGATACCTAGCCCCTCTGCGGCGGCCATGGGGGGGGGACTGGAAATCCTTCCCGCGGGAGTGAGGCTCAGAGGATTTGGGAAGGAGACGAGGTTCGGGTGAAGGTGGTCTGTGAGTGGAGGTACACCAGGAAAGGAAGCCAGAGCTTCAGGTGGGCCACAGTAGGGAGAGTGGGAAGTGACAATTTTGGAATTGCACACAGTGGGGGGAAGGATGGGAAATGACGCCACAGAAAGCGGGAGCGAGGTATCGCAGATCTGTAGGCAGACCGAGGGAGTGGCCTTTGCATTGCGGGCCTTGGGTGCCATTGAGGGACACTGGGGGACACTGAACAAGAGAGGGGCCGACTCAAACCTGGCAGCTGCGCGTTGAAAGCTAAATCAGGGGTATGGGGACATAAGACTCTCCCTGAGGGGAGACCACAGCCGTGGTTCTGAAGACAGACGATGAAGACCTGAACTGAAGCTGAGGCAGAATGAAGAGAGAAGGACGAAGCGATGGATGTGACACAGGAGATGAACTTGGCAGGAAGCTGTGGCTGGTTGGCCCTGGGAGCATGGGTGAAGGGGAGGGAGGAAGGCAGCCTGACTTCTGGCTTTGGAAACTTCAGCTGTGAGAATGTCTCTCACTGAGCCTGATGTGGGGCTCAGTTATTCACTATTTGCTTGTTACGCACACAGAGAACAGAAGGAACAGGCAGCATTTTTTGCACTTTTAGGAATTTATGTGGTAGATAAAATGTATATGCATATAAGTTTGTATGCATATGTGTATTAATTTCATCCTTGTTGGTAATAGCAAAGCACTTGAAATAACTTCAGTGTCCAAGAATAAGGGACTAGTTAAATAAATGCCACTGTATCTATACCAGAGAATACTATATAGTGATGAAAAACAATGAGGTGGAACTATCCAAGCAGATACAGAATGATCGCCAAGGTAAACCAGTCAATGAAACAAAGCAAGATTCATAGCAATGGTGATGGTGTTTTCCCACTAAAGAGAAATATAAAAGTAGACACAAATATACGTATATAATTTTGTATACTTCCATAGGGTACACAAGAAATGGGAATTGTGGCTAATTGTGGGGAGCAGAGCTGGGGGACTGGGTGGGAGTCATTTAAGATGGGAGGGACACGTTTTATTATATAGCTTTATATTTTGAATTATTTTACCAGGTACATTTATTAGTTTTTAAAAATAAAAATCGATTTAAATTAAAAACAGCTTTCTAAATATATTATCAAAGATAGAAATCACAAATTCCATTTCTTTCCTTCAAACAGTCATTGCATGCCTGCTCTGTACCAGGCACTAGGGTACAGCAGTGAGCAAAACAGACACTGTGGGGAAAACATACATTAACAAAGTAATTACAAAATAATATTACAAAAGGAGAGGTAGAAAGTGGTAAATAATCTGAAACTTTTGTTCTGCCAGTGCCTGGAGATGACTTCTAATTGCCCCAAGATTACCCTAATATGACCTCTAATTGTAAGGAGGAAATGTGCCTTTAAGGTGGCAATATCTGGCAATCACCACCGTAATCAAGGGATCAGACTTCGCCATCACTCATGCTGAGACAACTTGACATTATATACCTCCTGATGCCAGACAGTGTGAAGTACACAGCAACACTTTTGACCACGCTGCTCAAAGTGTGGTCCACCGAATGGAACATCAGCACCATCTGGGAGCTTGATAGTAATGCAGAGTCTCAGGCCCCACTCCAGACCTATAGAATCAGAATCTGCACTTCAAATAGATTCCCCAGTGATTCTTAAGATATTACAGTTGGAGAAACACTGTCCTTTTTCACATATTCTTGAAAAACTTGTTTAACCAGGACCTACCAAGCCTTTAGAGGTACTTGCAGTTTGTGGGAAATACAGGAGGAAGAGAAACAAATTTAAAAATACACAAAGAGGGGCTTCCCTGATGGCGCAGCGGTTGAGAAGCCGCCTGCCAATGCAGGGGACATGGGTTCGAGCCCTGGTCTGGGAAGATCCCACATGCCACGGAGCAACTAAGCCCGTGTGCCACAACTACTGAGCCCACATGCCACAACTACTGAAGTCTGCACACCTAGAGCCCATGCTCCGCAACAAGAGAAGCCCGCGCACCGCAATGAAGACCCAACACGGCCAAAAATAAATTAATTAATTAAATAAATTTAAAAAAAAATACACAAAGAAAGACAAATTCCAGTGTGAACACTACAAGACACTGCCCTTGACTCAGGTAAGCCCATGTCATAGAAAAAAGTAGCAGGACTCTTCTAGATTAAAAGATACTGAAGAGACATAACAATCAAAGGAAATGCATGATCTTGGTTTGATCAAGAATCAATGAAACCAGGTATTACAGTCCTCCTGTGGACAACTGGAGAAATCTGATTATGTATTTCATGAAAGATGATATTAGAAATAATTGTTAATGTTCTCAGTTGCAAAAATCGTATTACAGTTATGAAGGAGATTGTTCTACTTCTTAAGAGATGTATGACAAATATTTTGAGCTGAAGTATAATAATATCTGCAACTTCCAAATATATATATATAGCAAATGTTAATTCTTGAGTCCATGGGTGTTTATTATTATACTACCATACTATTATTTCTACTTTTCTATATGTTTGACATTTATCAAAATTAAGAAATTGGAAATAATTTTAAAAAACATATGTTCTCCTGACTTCCCTTGTGGTCCAGTGGTTGAGATTCCATGCCTGCACTGCAGGGAGTGGAGTTCAATCCCTGGTTCAATCCTTGGTCGGGGAACTAAGATCCCGCATGCCAAAAAAAAAAAGTTCTACCCCAAAATTCTAAGGCTAAGTTAAAAGGCAAGCAATAAATTAGAGAAAACTATACCATAAATTGCAAGCAGGTTACCAACCTTAATACATTAAATATATAAACAACTCCAACAAATCAGTTAAAAATTCACAGAAGACATAGCCTGTATTTACATATTTAAGCTGTATCACTCGGCCTGCGGGATCTTAGTTCCCTGACCAGGGATTGAACCCGGCCCCAGCAGTGAAATCACCAAGTCCCAACCACTGGACCGCCGGGGAGTTCCCCAATAAATATATTTTTTAATGGTCTATCTCACTGGTAATCAAAGAAATATAAATCGACACAAAGACAATTTTCTTTTGGACATTCAAACTGACAGAAATTTTCTTAAAAGCTGGAGTCCAGTACTGGGCAAACAGGCAAATGCCTGTAGTGCTGGTGCGACTATAAATTAATGCGATTTTTCTGGAAGGCAACTGGCCTATTCACATCTTCGACCCAGCAATCCCACTTTTAGGAGTTTATCCTAAGTAAATAATAATGGATACAATCTATTGGCAAAGATTTAGCAATAAGAATACTTATCACAGCATTCTTAGTAGTATCAAGTAATTGGATATAATTCGAAAGTCCAATAATGAGCTATTGCTTACATAAGCTATGCTATCTATCTAATGGGTTATCATGAGACAATTAAAATGACACTGCCAATTAGCATGTAACATGTCACAGTAAAAAGGATATATATGAAGACCGATAGATGATAGATAGATATTATATACATATAGTACACACACAGCATATGTACTGGGCAATAACTTGAAAGAAATACTCCAAAATAAATTACCCAGATTTATCTCTGTAGTGGAATTATAAATGAGTTTTTCCTTTCTTTTTTGCCTGTCTGTATAATTGAGTGAACATATACTTTTTATTCACACAAAAATGTGTTTTGTTTTGGCTTTTTGCGGTACACGGGCCTCTCACTGTTGTGGCCTCTCCCGTTCCGGAGCACAGCGGTCATGGCTCACGGGCCCAGCCGCTTCGCGGCATGTGGGATCTTCCCGGACCGGGGCACGAACCCGTGTCCCCTGCATCGGCAGGCGGACTCTAAACCACTGCGTCACCAGGGAAGCCCTGTTTTTTTAGAAACAAAATAGCACCTGCGGTGTGTTTATTCCTCTTATGAAACTGTGCGTGAGCTCACACACACACCTGCATGCACACGCGCATGTGTGCACACAAATGTACATTTGGTCTCTAGAACTCTTGGGAAGGTGTGGTCAGAGGAAGCAGCTGCCCTCACCCAGCCCACTTCCGCGCACGCTCCTAAGGACCACAGTTCAGAGGTGACTGAACTTCTGCAGCAGTGGAGGTCGGAGGCAGCCGCCCAGGGTGCTGCGTCTGTGGCAACGCCGACCTCTGAGTGAGACCTGCTTCCTGAGGGGGCTGCGCTCCTTTCCCCTTCTGAGTGAGAAGCCCCCCAGGATCAGGTTCATAAATGGAAGCTGTGGCTCCTGGGAGAGAGCAGCAGAGCAGAGTCCAAAGGCAACGGTTTATGGCAGCTCATAAAAACTCCGGGTGGAGCCAGCGCGTCTGAAGAGGGAGGCAAGAAGAGCGCGGTGCCCCTCTGAGCGCGCGACCTCTAGGGGAGCCAGTGTCCCATATGTCCTGGAAGGGCCCTAAGTCTGAACACCTGGCCCTGAATCCCTGGGTCCAGGGGTCCCCCACCCCAGGGCCGCTCCCCCAGGGAAGGAGGGAGGACGGCAGTGCCGGCTCCTCTGGGTGGAAGGGAGGAAGTGTCCAGGTGCCCCTATCTTTCCTGGCAGATGCTGTCCACCTGCATCCCATCCTGCCTGGGCCCTGGGCAGAAACACATCCCATCCCTGGGCACCTGCTCGGGAGCCAAGGGTGGGGCACCTTGGCTCTGGGCGTCAGGCGGTCGCTGGGCTCCTGGCTCCCAGGGACCTGGCGGGCACCTGCCTCCCCACCCCCTCACCCATCCTCTCTCTCTCTCTCTCTCTCTCTGTCTTCCCTTATATGGCGAAGGCAGTTCCTGGGGTGTGGGGGGGGAAGGGACAAAGGTCGCTCTCCTCCAGCCAGCCTGCCACAGCTCCCTGAGATCTCCCAGGTGGCAGCTGCGTCCTCCAGACAGGTAAGGCCACCCTGTGGGGACACACGGGACCACAGGTGGTGGGAGAGGACAGAACGGGGTCCCCTGCTCCTGGCGGGTAGCCTGGGGCTTCCTGCAGCTCCTTGGCGCGGGTGTGAGGGAGAGGCTTCGTTCTCTGCAGAGTCTGGAAAGGGCAGGGAGCCCAGTGTGGCTTCCTGGGCCTCCAAGGGAAAGATTGTGCAGCTTCACCCCAGACAACTGCTCTTTCCGACCCCCACTTGCCTCCAGTCCCCACCCCACCTCAGGTGTCACCCATCCCTGCCCGACTGCCGTGGACTGAGGAGTATCTGGGGACTTCTAGATGTAAAACCCTCCAGTCCTGGGCAAAGCGGGACTAGCTGGTCACCCTGACCTCACTCTCCCCCTAACCCCCATGCCCACTGTCTCTTTGCTCATTTCTTCCTCATCTGAAATGGTTTCTTTCTCTGTGTCCCCATTCCCTTGACACTCCTGGGACCTCAGGGCTCTCGTCTCCTGGATACTAGGGTGTGAACAGCCCTCAGGGATTGAATGGGCAAAGGCAGAGAGGCGGCAGGGGACTGGGGGCAACAGGCCCCTGGGCCCTGGTCCAGGCTCGGCCACCCTCGCATGCACCTCTGCCCCATCTCTCCTCCACCAGGACCCGTCCCCTCAGCCTCACCAGGCACTGTGGCTCCATTCAGCTAAAATGGGGTGGGGGGAGGTGGGAGCCAAGTCCAGGTGAGGATCTTGGGATGTACTGACCACCCGCTTCCCAGGAAGCCTGTTCAGGCTCAGGGCGAGGCAGAGTGAGCAGGCTGGGGGCTGGGATATGTCCACTTCCTCTGCTCTCACGGGCCTAACAAAGCAGGAGGGTGTCCTTTGTTTGGGAACTGCCACATCCCTGTCCCGCTGAGAACTGCATGACTAAGAATGAAGAGCAGTGACAGCACTCTGGGGCTCTCTGGAGCCCCAACTCTGAGGACAACAAGGCAGCAGTTACTAAAGGAAAGATGGGACCTGGGGGCAGCAGGAGCCCTAACTCCCTCCACGGTCCCAAGATGGGCCATCCCTTCTATTCTGCGGTTCAGTCTTTCAGCTTCAAGAGTATTTATTGAGCACCTACTATGTGCTAGGATCTGGGGGCTACAGACAAATGTGTCTAGGTCCTTGACCTTGGGGACCTCAGACTTATAAACGGATCCTCTCATCATCATGTGGTCAGGGGTCCAAGAGAGGCATCCGGCCAAGATGCCTTGGAGTCCCTGAGGAGGGGTCTAGTCTAGCTTGAGGATTCCGGGAAGGTATCTTGGAAGAAATGAGACCTAAATTGAGTCAAGAAGAGCATGTGAGTGTTGGCCAAGTGAAGACAGGTGGCGAGGGCACTGGAAAAGAAAACTAAAGGAGAAAGGAGGGACATGAGGGGAGGGTGAGAAGCAGCATGGGTGGGTGGGGGGTGGCCAGGGCCAGTGAACAGTGTGGTGTTACTAGAAGCAGAGAGAGGTGGGGGGGGTGTTGGGCGCAGACTGGAGAGGCGTTCAGGTGGACAGAAGGGCCAGAGAGGGAGGGGTCCTGGCTGCTGCACCAATGGATGGCTTTGGGGTCTGGGAGTGTTGGTGCCCTTCCTCGAGGTGGGGACAGAGGAGAGAGGGGACCAGGAGTGAGGGGGGAGCCAGTGAATTCAAGCTTAGAGAGAAGACATCACATATCCAAACGCAGGGCTGTGCTGTCGGCATTGGGGCAGGATGGGACCCATATTCCTCCCAGCAGTTCAGGAGAGACTGGAGGCTGGGGAGGACCAGGGGGGCGGGCCAGAGGCATCTGCCCTGACCAGCGTTGACAGGGCAGGAGCAGTTGGCAGGTGCCCTTGAAGCATGAGTCCCCCTCTCGGGGCTGCCCTCCCCAGAATGCCCTTCCTCACCCCTCCCTACCCCTTCCCTGTTCAAGCTGCTGGAGGTCCCCAGTCCTGATTTTTCTCTAGGGAGGGAGAGCCCCAGCTTTTTCAAGCCCCTGCTTGCCAGAGTCTCCACTGCTTTGATGGACAAGAAGAGCCTCATCTTGTCTACCCTCTATTCCTCTTGCTGTTTCCTCCTAGACTCAGAGCATGTCTCTGTGGGACTTTAAATATTTATTTATTTAGTTAGTTAGTTGCACTGGGTCTTGGTTGCAGCAGGCGGGCTCCTTAGTTGTGGCTCCCGGGCTCCTTAGTTGTGGCACGCGAACTCTTAGTTGCGGCATGCATGTGGAATCTAGCTCCCTGACTAGGGATCTAACCCAGGCCCCCAGCATTGGAAGCACGGAGTCTTATCCATTGCACCACCAGGGAAGTCTCCCTGGTGGGACTTTAGAGATCACCTAGTTGTCGACCGCCCACCTCATAGATGAAGAAACACAGCCATGTCTGTACAGCTAGTGAGGGTCAGTCTGTTTTGGTGAAAATAGGGATGTTGACGAAGGTGGTGATTGAAATAAAACAGAAAACATTTTCCTCCTTTGTACCCAAATTGGTTCAACTGAACCAGGAGTCCTGGGAGCCCTGGGGTCTCTGTGGGTTGAGAAATACCTCATGGAAGAGGCTCTGGCCGACAGGAACATCAGACAGGACCCAGGCACAAGGGGCTCCTACATATGCAGTGCTGGCTGTTGGCAGGTGGCCCTGATCTGCTGGAGGGGGCGCTAATCAAAGGCTGGGCAGGGAGACCTTGCCCCCAGATTCCACAATGCCAGGGAGAGGGGGTCACCCTTCAGGACTCGGAAGAGGGAGTCTACCAGCAGTAAAAGACCAGGTCATTGTTCCAAGGGGTGACTCAGACTCCAGGTGCAAGGAGAGATTAGATAGATTCCAGCTGTCAGTGCACGGAGGTGGGGGCCACATGACCTTTCATTCATATTCACTGATTCAAGAAGCATTCATGGAGGGCAACTCCATGCAGGACTGGGTGGTAGGTTCCGTGGGGAATGGGGTGGCCTCCAGCCTGGGAGGGAGGGGCAGGAAACCAGGGACAAAAATAACCGGGGACAAGTGACTCTCCTCCTTAGCTCATCAGAATCACTGGGGAGTTTTAAAAGCACCTATGCCCCGCCTCCCAAAAGGCAGAAAATAAAGTACCCAAGACTGGGCCCCACCCAGGCCTAATTAAATTAGAATCCCTGGGGATATGGATACATCCTAAGCATGGGAGCATCAGTGTTGTTTAAAATCTCCCTAGGGAGAACGGAGCGAGAAGCGTGCTTCTCAGGGACGAGACTGGCTTACCAGCGCACGGATTCTTCTGAACTAACTAAGATTCGCAATGCAGGGGGCGAACGTCCCGGTGTTTTTTGTTGTTGTTGTTTAGGTTCTAATTCGTCCCCTCTCCGGTCCTGATTACTGTACTCAGTAGATTTAGATGGCATGGACTTGAAATAAAGCACCTTTGTGTTTAAAAAAAAAAAAGCTCCCTAGGTGATTCTGATGAGCAGCTGGAGTGGAGAACACAGCTACAGGTCAAAGGAATAGAGCCACAACAGATACCATCAAAGAAGATTGGGGAGAGATTTCTTGCTGCTCAGTGGGTGGTGGGTGGTTCCCATTGGAAGGATTCACTCATTCATTCATCCATCCATCCACTCAATCACTTTAACCCACACACCCAACCAACCACCCGACTACCCGCCCATTCATCCATCTGCCCACGCACCCACTCGGCAAAGTGTCAGCGGTGCTACATGCTGGTGATACAGTACCGAACAAACAGACACGGTCCCACCCCATTTTGTGTGGGCTACCCGAACAGTAACTGCGGGGTGTCTGGAGCTAGCAAGAAACAGGAAACTGCTGCATACACTTTTCTTTTCTTGTGGTAAAATACACAGAACATAAGATTTACCATTTTAACCACTTTAAAACATACAATTCAGTGACAGTCACGATGCTGCACAACCACTACCACTCTCTAGTTCCGGAATGTTCTCATCATCCCAGATGGAAAGTCCACGCCCACTAGGAGTCGCTCCCCCTTCCTCCCTTCCTCCCAGCCCCTGACAACTACTAATCGCTCGCTGTCTCTATGGACTTCCTGTTCTGGACATTTCATATAAATTCAATCATACGAACCGGGCCTTTGTGTCTGACTTTTTTCACTGGGCCTAAAGTATTCAAGGTTCATCCACGTCGTAGTGTGTATCCTTTTTTTTCAGCTGAATATCATTCCATTGTGTGGCTAGACCACCTTTTGTTGATCTGTTCATATGGACATTTGGATTGTTTCCGCCTTTTGGCTATTGTGAATAGAGCAGCTATGAATTTCATGTACAGGTTTTTGTCTGAACACCTGTTTTGTTCCGTTCTTTTGGGTGCGTACTGTTTGGGGATAGATCGAGAAAGAAGGCCTTGATTGCCAGGCTAAGGAGTAGGGGGAGACTTTTTGCAGCAGGCGATGCGGGCAGGTATTTAAACAAGAATGACAAGATCAGAGCTGGGTGAGAAGGCTGGAGGATGGGCCCCTGGCCAGTCAGGGCCCAGAGTGGGGAACCTCCCCCAGGTCCCTGAGCCCTGGCCTCGGGGCACTGTCAGGCTGGGCTGGAAGAGCGGCACTGAAACCAACGCGCCCAGGCCTTCTTTTTTTTTTTTTTTTTTAAATATTTATTTATTTATTTTTGGCTGCGTTGGATCTTCGTTGCGGTGCGTGGGCTTCTCCTTGCGGTGGCTTCTCTTGTTGCAGAGCATGGGCTCTAAGCACATGGGCTTCAGTAGTTGTGGCTCATGGGCTTAGTTGCTCTGCAGTATGTGGGATCTTCCCAGACCAGAGCTTGAACCCGTGTGCCCAGCATTGGCAGGCGGATTCTTAACCGCTGCGCCACCAGGGAAGCCCCCATGTGCTCTTCTTACTCTGACACCACTTCTCCCCAGGCTCATCCGCCATGACCAAGCTGAGCACCCAGGTCAAAGGCTCCCTCAACGTCACCACGCCCGGGGTACAGATATGGAGGATAGAGGTGAGGACCTGCCTGGGCACAAAGGGCACAAAGGACTGGGATGGACCAAGGGAAGGGAGAGCCCTGGGATTACTGACTGTCCTCCACCCTGCCCTGCTGACATGCGAGCCCCTGGTGCCTGTCCCCAAGTGCCATCCCCACCCCCTCCTCAGGCATCGGGCACATCCTCTTGCTCCTTTTCCTCCCCACCCTCCTCACATCCATTCACCTTGTCAGTTTCCTCATGCCCTCTTCCTCCTGGCCTTCCTTTCCTAACTCTCCATTTGGTTAAGGGAGGCAGGGAAGCTGGGGGTCCTCGGTGGTTGACCCTCTGACCTCCCTTCCCTCCCTAGGCCATGCAGATGGTGCCTGTTCCTTCCAGCACCTTCGGCAGCTTCTTCGAGGGTGACTGCTACATAGTCCTGGCTGTGAGTGGGGGATGGGCAGGGGAGGGGGCTGAGCAGAGAGCAAAGCTCACAGTAGCAACACAGAGGAAATTTGAGGCTGGGGGCAATGGGAACTGCCGCCTAACTTCACCCCAGGACAGCATTCACTAGGTGTTTCCAGCCTAGAGGTAGCTCTGCAGGGTCAGAGATGTAAGAGGCTCTCCCTGCCCTTGGGCTGTGAGCTCCCAGCTGGGGTGACCATCTGTGGATTTACAGTCTTGGGGGATCTTTTGAACTGGTGGGATGTCACCCTACCTTGAGCCCATGTTCCCAAAATCCATAGTCAATTTCATTTCCCCTTCTCGGTTTCTTCCACATCCTGTATTGTTAACGCATTTGTACTTTTCTTTATATTGATTCACTTTTAAAATTTAAATCCATTTATTTAAAAACTTAATATCATTATCATGAATGGAACACAGTGTCCCATGTCACAAACAGAAAGTAGCTATAAAATATTTCCATAATCAGGGACTTCCCTGTCGGTCCAGTGGTTAAGACTCCGTGCTTTCACTGCAGGGGGCCTGGGTTCGATCCCTGATCTGGGAACTAAGATCCTGCATGCCCGGTGGTGTGGCCAAAAAAAAAAATTCCATAATCATTTCATTGTATACCACGCAATCACCTCTCAGACCTCTGATGGTCTGTGCACATCACTTTGGTAAATGCTGTAGTCCAACCAAGTTATTTCCAAGGTGAGATGAGGAAGGCCCGGGTCGGGGAAGCCACTTGCCCCATGTCTCAGAGAGCCTGACAGAACTGGGGCCACGATGCAGGACTGCTGACCACCAGTCCCATGAACTTCCCCCATGCCAAGCTCCGCTGTGGCCCAGGCCCCAAGAGCTTGTGAAGCAGGGAGGCAGGGAGAGGGCTGTGGGAGCCCAGGGCCTCAGGTACACTGGACATGCCCTCTCCCTAGATCCACAAGACAGGCAGCAACCTGTCCTATGACATTCATTACTGGATCGGCCGGGACTCGTCCCAGGATGAGCAAGGGGCAGCTGCCATCTACACCACACAGATGGATGACTTTCTGAAGGGCCGGGCTGTCCAGCACCGCGAGGTCCAGGGCAACGAGAGCGAGACCTTCCGAGGCTACTTCAAGCAGGGCATTGTGTACGGAGGGGCGCGATACAGGCTTGGGAATGGAATCAGGGCTGGGGAGGGACACCAAGGCTGGGGGGCAGACCTGGGGCTGGAAAGGGAGACTGAGGCTGTGGGGAGAGCCCATGAAAGAAATTTTTGTTCACCTTCCTAATCTTCCACCCCCATTTCTGCTGCTTCCCTGTCCTTGGTCTTCATCTCTCTGAGTGTGTCGTTGGCTGCCCCAGTGGCCATTCTGAAATTCTGTAACTCTGCATACCATGAATTTTTGTAAATCAGCCCCTATTTGAATGTCCTGGAGAGCTCAGCACCAAAGGAGGCCCTCCAGGGCATCATATCAAGTCTCCCCACTGGCCAATGAGCATATGACTGCTCCTTCTTTCTCTAAAGAAACCTTTCACACTAAAACCCAGATTTCCAGCTTTTCTTGAAAAATCTGAAGTTCTGACCTCCCGGCTTTTCCCATGGAAACACACGGTCAGGAGCCAAGTTGCTACTGACCTGTAGGATAGGCCAGGATTTCTCCAGTTAGCCAGTCCCCACCCTTCCCTTTTGTCTTGCTCTCCTTCTTTCTATACTCACAGCAGCAGTCCACTCCTTTGAGCACTTGAGGTGGTACCTCTCCTGGCTTAAGTCTGCTTGGGCTGCCATAGCAAGATACAAAAAATACAAAAACCAAAAACTAGACTGGGTGGCTTAAACAAAAGAAATTAGTTTTCTCACAGTTCTAGAAGTTGGAAAGTCCAAGATGAAGGTGTCAGCTGATTTGATTGCTGGTGAGGGCTCTCTCCCTGGTTTGCAGATGGCCACCCTCTCACTGTGTCCTCACATGATGGAGTGTGAGCAAGCTCTCTAGTGTCACTTCTTATAAGGGCACTAATCCGATCATGAAGTTCCCACCCTTATGACCTCACCTAGACCTCATCTGATCTATTACATCCCAAAGGCTCTGTCTCCAAATACCGTCACATCGAGGGCTAGGGCTTCAACATATGAGTTGGGAGGGGACACAATTCAGTCCATAGCATCTCCCCTCTTTCCTTCACTTCAGTCCCCTGTCCTTAGAGTCCTATCTGGTCCTTCCACATTACCACATTACCATGCACCCATCTTCGCAGGGCTCTCAACAGGGCAAAGACTAGGGTGAGGTGAGCGAGGCATCTAAGGTACAAACTCCAAAGAGGCACTCACTGCCAGGGTCATGCAAACTGAGGCAATAGACCGACCTTGCATGACACTGAGAGTGAGTGCCTCCTTGGAGTTTGTGCCCGAGGTGCCTCATGCACCTCCCTAGTCCCAGCCCCAGCCCTCAAATGGCCCCTGTGGCAACCAGGTACCCAAGATCTGGGAGGACGGGGACCTACCACACCTCCCAGCCCACTCCCTTGGGTCAGTTCACCTCTCTTCACAGGATCCGGAAAGGGGGTGTGGCTTCTGGCATGAAACAAGTGGAGACCAACTCCTATGACATCCAGCGGCTGCTACATGTCAAGGGCAAGAGGAATGTGGTGGCCAGAGAGGTGGGCATCAACCAGGGCCCTGGGCGTGGCCTCCTCTCCCCGCTCCCAGCCTGGGTGGAAAGCAGAGACTGAGGAGGGGTGAGGGGCAGAGAAGGGGTGGAGAAGAGATGATGGGTGATGAGGGTGATGGATGGGGTCTGAGTGGGGTCTGCGCCTGCCCCATGGCTCTCCAGGTGGAGATGTCCTGGAAGAGTTTCAACCGTGGGGATGTTTTCCTCCTGGACCTCGGGAAGCTTATCATCCAGTGGAACGGGCCAGAGAGTAACCGCATGGAGAGACTCAGGGTAACCCTGCTGGTGCACCACCCCTCCCCACAAATCCCACCCTGCCCCGACCTGCTCCTGCACCCAGCACCCAGCCTCCCTCCCAGTCAAACTCGCCAGACCGCTGCCACACCCCAAGCAGCCCCCATTTCCCCAGGCGTCTCTCCCCTGACTGTCCAGGTTACTGTGTTTGAAGGTGGATCTGAGTCTTCACGTGTATGGGGAGAGCTATGCATGTTGGAGTTCGCGTGTTTGTCCCCTGGCTGACCCACTCAGGCCTAATGAGTCCCTGCTGTGTGGCAGACCCTGTGCCAAGCATTGGGCATCTGGTGGTGAATGAAATGGGCAGCACCCTGCCCTGGCTCTGGCCTCCAGCTGGCTGTCCAGTGGGGAAGACAGACATGGAGGGCAATATTGGAGAAGTGAGGGGTGGGGAGTGTGGCGCTGGGGGTTCTGAGAGTTCTAAGAAGGCTTCTGGAGGGAGGCAGGAGAGAAGCGGCTGGCAGGGAACCTCCTAGCTCAGCCAGAGCACAAAATGAGGGCTTTGGGGGGCTTGGAGCAGAGGGTGGGTGGGTCTCATAGGACATGTTATGTGGTCAGAAGTCTGTGTCAGAGGGTTGAGTTTTGTTCTGAGTGTCCGGGAGGCCGTTGAAGGTCACCCTGACTTTATTTTTTTGCGGTACGTGGGCCTGTCACTGTTGTGGCCTCTCCCGTTGCGGAGCACAGACTCCGGACGCACAGGCTCAGCGGCCATGGCTCACGGGCCCAGCCGCTCCGCGGCATGTGGGATCTTCCCGGACCGAGGTACGAACCCGTGTCCCCTGCATCGGCAGGCGGACTCTCAACCACTGCGCCACCAGGGCAGCCCCACCCTGACTTTTGAGAAGCGAGAGCGGGTGGAGGGTTTGAGGGCACACAGGGAGCCCCTCTGGCTGTCTGGGTGAGGAGCATGGCTGGGAAGGTGGAATCACGGGACTTGCGTGTCAGATTGGGGGTGACGAGAGAGGGGCGAGGCAGACGTCAAAGGATGTGCTTTCTGTGGGGATGGATGGAGTCCCACTTCCTGAGATGGGAAAATCAAGAAGCAACAGAGCTGGGGAGAAAATCAAGAGTTCTGTTTGGGACATCTTAAAATGGGGTTATCATGGGAGTTGGAGAAATAGGATGAAAACAGAGGGCTGGGCAGGAGACAGATATGGACCTGAGTGCAGAAGCCTTGGGACTGGGAGAGAGGGCCTGGGGGGGAGTGGAGAGAGAAGGGGACCTGGGTGGAAAGGCCAGTAACTGAGTAGTAGATGTTGGGCAGAGGAGGGTAAGCGAGCCCTGTGTGTGAGTGTGTGTTTGGATATGTGTGTGAGCACGTGAGAGGCTGCTGTGTGTGTGTGTGAGTGTGGATGTTTGGGCGTATGTGTGAGCGCATACATGAGCCTCTGTGTGTGTGTGTGTGTGTGTGTGTGTGTGTGTGTGTGTGTGCATGGCTTTGGGGCAAAGAGACTGGGACTGTGATCTTCAGGGCTCGCCTCTCATGCAAAACTGTGAACATCACAAATTTCAAACAATGTCAAAAACGAAGGCCCAGCAAGTCCCCTCCGGACCCTCTCCTGCCCAAGAGGAAACCTGCTCTTCCTGGGGTTTTTGCCTGGTTTCCTCACATGCACCTAAAAAGCCTGGTCCCCCATCAAAAGGGAAGGGCCAGGCAGGTGCCTCCCCCTTGGGGCTGCTGTAGGGGGCTGGGCTCTCCAGGTGTGGTTTGGGGTGGCAGACACTGCCCTGTCCCCTGCCCCCCGCCAGCCTTCACGGGTCCCGGGGCCTCCCTGCAGGGCATGACCCTGGCCAAGGAGATCCGAGACCAGGAGCGGGGTGGACGCACCTACGTGGGCATAGTGGACGGGGAGGACGAGAAGGCCTCGCCGCAGTTGATGGAGATCATGAACCACGTGCTGGGCCAGCGGAAGGAGCTGAAGGCCGCCATGCCTGACACGGTGGTGGAGCCGGCACTCAAGGCCGCCCTCAAGTTGTACCAGTGAGTGCCCGGCTGCCTCTGGGCTCCTCTTGACCCTGGGGGACTTCCTGGGGGAAGATTCCCCAGGCGAGGGCCCGGGACCCCCCTTGTCTATGCTGCACTTTTGTCCTGCAGTGTGTCTGACTCAGGGGGAAACGTGGTGGTCAGAGAAGTCGCCACATGGCCGCTCACACAGGACCTGCTCAGTCACGAGGTGAGAGGGTCTGGAGGCCACCCCCAGACCCAACTCCCATCACCCCCCTGCCTGCCGCCTGCTCACTCTCCCCCAAGTAGGAGCGGCGCCAGGGGCCTGGGGCGGCTGTGAAGGAGAGGGTGGCGTGTGAGGGAAGGTGACCTCGTGTGCCTGCCGCTCCCCCAGCCCAGCACCGAGGGCGCCCTCAGGCTCTCACCCTGCGTCCTTCTCTCCCGCCTCCAGGACTGTTACATCTTGGACCAGGGGGGTCTGAAGGTCTACGTGTGGAAGGGGAAGAATGCCAATGCCCAGCAGAAGAGGGAAGCCATGAGCCAGGCACTGGTGGGCCTGGGCGTCAGGGAGGAGAACTTGGAGGAGAAGGCAGAGAAGCCGACTCCAGCAGGGAGAGGGCAGCGGGGTCAGGGCCAGGCACAGCCCCAGGCAGAGGCCAGGGAAGGCTCCGAGCCTGATTTAGCTCCAGGGGGTGTGAGTATCTGCTCTGCAGCCATCTTGGCGGGTCTCTGTACGCTGCATAGCCGACCACCCGGCAACCTGGGGGTCTCTGCAGAATGCGGGCTCCCACCTCCAGCTTGGCTGGGACAAGGGAGGGAGAAATGGAGGCTGGCCTTCCTACAGATGGGGGTTGGGTCAGCATGGGGCTGAGGCCAAGTCAGAGTTTGGGGTCCCTGTAGGAGTTAGAGTCAGTAATTCTAACTGGCTTGGGGTCAGTGTTGGATTGGGGGTGGGGTTCAAGGTTGGAGATGGAGGCTGGGATCAGGTTTGGGTCAGATTTGACCTTGGGGTTGGGGTCAGAAGTGGGTTTTGAGGTTAGTAGTGGATTCAGGGTTGAGGTCAGAGCTAGGTTGGAGGTGGTGTCGAGTTTGGAGTCTGGTCTGGCCTTGGGGTGGGGGTCAGAGCAGGGTTAGGTTTGGGGTCAGCTTGGGACTGTGGTAAGATTCTGGTTTGGGCTTGGGACCGGGGTAGATTAGTGGTTGGGTCTGGGTGGGGTTAGAGCCAGGCTTTGGCTTTCACTAGGGGGTGGGGACTGGGGGAGGGACACAGGCCCAGCCACCCCCTTCTCTTCCCAGAACTTTATCAAGGCGAAGCAGTACCCACCAAGCACGCAGGTGGTGGTGCAGAATGATGGGGCCGAGTCAGCCGTCTTTCAGCAGCTCTTCCAGAAGTGGACAGTGCCCAACCGGGCCTCAGGCCTGGGCAAAACCCATGCCGTGGGCTCCGTGGGTGAGGGTTGGCCCGAGGCAGGGTGGGACCAGAAGCCGGGAGCGGGACCCAGAGAGCACAGACCTGTCTCCTGCCCTCCTTCCTGAACACGCCTCTTGCATGTGCACTTTCACCCTGGCTCTGGACTCCCCAGGTGGGGTGGGGACACAAAGGGACTTGGAGAAACTCAAGAGTTGTCACAAAAAGGGAGCTGAGAACAGCCTGACTTTCATTTGGAGTGGGGTTGGGTCTCCCTGGAACCCAGAAAACTTTAGTCTCCCGGACAATATTTGCTGAGGGCAAGCTCCATGCCAGGCACCTGGGGGAGGAGAAAAGGGTTGTCCTTTCTCTGGCTGCTCTGGGAGGCCCCAGTGAAGCATGAGCCTTACTGGAGGGAGATATGGTTCTGTGTTATAACTCTGCCACTCTCTAGCTGCATGACCTTGGGTCAGCTACTGAATCTCTCTAACCTCAGTTTCCTCATCTGTAAAATGGGTCTAAGAATTGTAGCTTCCGCTCAGGGCTGTTGTGAGAACCTGGGGGAACTCAGCTGGTGACACTGGGTATCGTGATTCCCCCTCACTCCAGCTAGGGTGGAACAGGTGAAGTTTGATGCCACGTCCATGCACGTCCAGCCTCAGGTGGCTGCCCAGCAGAAGATGGTCGACGATGGGAGTGGGGAGGTGCAGGTATGGTGAGGGAGGAGGGTGGCCCGGGATGGGTGGGGAGGGGTTGGCAGAGCCTGTCCTGGACCTCACACTAGCCTGGTACCCGCCCCAGGTATGGCGCATTGAGGACCTAGAGCTGGTGCCTGTGGATTCCAAGTGGCTCGGCCACTTCTATGGGGGCGACTGCTACCTGCTGCTCTACACCTACCTCATTGGCGAGAAGAAGCACTACCTGCTCTACATCTGGCAGGTCAAGCCCCACCCCACCCTGTCCAGAGCAGAGCCAGCTCAGCTCCCCCTCCACTATACCCAGGCCAAGTGGCCATTGCGCCTGAATTGAATACCTCTGGTGATGGGGATTTTCACCCCTTTTCTATCTTGGAACTGCTTTGGCTGTGAGATCCCACTGACACTGAGTATCCCCATTCACAACCCTTTCCCCTTTTGATTCTCTGAGTCTCTCTTCCAACTCCCATTCCCTTCATCTGCTCTGACTGTGGGTTTCTCTGTCCAGATGTGAGGGAGCAGGGAGATGCTTGGGTGCTGGGGTTGAGTAGTGTGCTAGCCGTGGTGTTTCCCTGAGAAAGGCGCAGTAAGCGGGAGAGGAGGTTTGGGGTCAAGGTGGGTCAAGGGTGGACTGGGGCTGGAAAGAGATTAAGTGTGGGGCTGGGATCAGAACTGAGGTCTGAGTCAGGTGGGGATTTGGGATGTGTCCGGGGTGGGGTTTGGTGGGGAAGACAGTTGGTTTGGGGCTGGGCAGAATTGGGGATGGAGTTGTGGCTAAGGCTGGGGACGGAGTCAGAATCGGAGGCTGTCCTCATCCTACCCTTTCCATCCTGCTCATCCCCAGGGCAGCCAGGCCAGCCAGGATGAAATCACAGCCTCGGCCTATCAAGCGGTCATCCTGGACCAGCAGTACAACAATGAACCAGTCCAGATCCTGGTCCCGATGGGCAAGGAGTCACCTCACCTCATGTCCATCTTCAAAGGACGCATGGTGGTCTACCAGGTGTGGCTGCTGGACCGGGGTGCCTGGCAGTACCGGCAGCTGAGGCGGGGTGGGCCTCCAGGAGATGGGGAAGGGGACGTGGGGTGGGAGCGGGGCTAGGGTGAAGCCCATTCTCCCTAGGAGAGGACTGTTTGAGGCTCCATCATCTATGTCGAATGGTAATAGAAACAGTAATTCAGTATTTTTAAAAATCCGTTTGATAAACACTTAGCACATAACATACAAGTACTGTTTCTCTCTATACCCCTACTCCTTGGGCCCTCTCCATGAAAAAAGAAGTTATTGTGGCTGGATCTGCCTAACGATGGATCCGTCTAAAATGCACTGGCGCCTTCTGACATAATGAAATAGCCGTCTCTTGCATTCCTTTAAGCAATAATTTGGTTATTGAGCACTTACTAAGCATACAGCCCTCTGCAAAGCGCCAAGGGGGAGAAAAATGCCATGCTAATGCTGTTTACCATCTTGCTGGGCAACCAGTGAACCAACAGGCCAAGGCACTGTGTGCTTAAATGCCAGAAATATGTTGCATTCAAAGGGGAGCATGCATACAGTAATCAGGGAATAAGCATAGAGTCCATGATGGAAAGGGCGTTTGGAGGAGGTCTTGACATTGGGCTCAGAGTTGAAGAGCTCAGCAGAGGTAAGACGAGGGCATGCGATGCAGGGGCACAGCCAGGACAAAGGCCCAGAGGGAGGGCGCCGTGGGGAACAGTGAGAAACTGGCTATGCTACATGGAGGGTTTGGAGAGAGCTGAGAGTGACTCTGGAAAGGAAGTCTCCACCTTCAACATCAAGGACCGCGCTGAAAGCTGGGCTCTAGTCTGTAAGCCAGATGAAGGTTTCAGGCAGGCAAGCACCCGTGACCAAAGCAATGTTTTGGAAAGACTATAGTCTGGTGATTGTGTAGAGGACCAGGAGGGGCAGCAGACCCACCCAACCTCTGTCACCCCTCTAATCCTCCATCACCTTTACTAAGTTACTCCTGCCCCTCTCTCCCTGCAGGGAGGCACCTCTCGGGCTAGCAGCGTGGAGCCTGTGCCCTCCACACAGCTGTTCCAGGTCCGGGGGGCCAGCACCAACAACACCAAGGCCTTTGAGGTGCCAGCCCGGGCCGCCTCCCTCAACTCCAATGACGTCTTCATCCTCAAGACCCAGTCTTGCTGCTACCTGTGGTGTGGGAAGGTGTGTGCAGGGTCCAGCGGCCTCCCCCTCCCCGCGTACGTCTTGGCGGTCCCCCAGCCTCAGAGCAGCCTCCCCGTGTGGGTCAGGGCAGGGGCCTCTGGCCGGGTAGGTCCCGCTCTCAGGTCTCCCTGATGCCTCTAGCCCTGCCTCGCTCCTTCGCAGCGCTGGGTCTGGCCATCCTGATTCTCTGCCTCTGTGTCCGAGTAGGTCTCTCTCATTCCGTTTGTCTCTGGACACCCATGTCTGTCCCCATGTTGCTCTGTCTTAATGCCTTGGGCTCTCTCACTCTCCCCGCGCCTGTAGCTGCCTCCGCATTTATCTCTGTCAGGAGGACTCAGTCTCTTGGAGACTTCCTCCTGCCCAGTAGGAGTGCAGACTCTCTTGTCTCCTCTGCCATCCTTTGGAGCATCAAGAACAGAGGAGAGGTTGGGAGAACTGCCCCTGCCTGGGCCGTGTGTGTAGGTCCCTGATCCAGGAGAACCTCCCAGACCTGGGAGCTCTGGGCCAGTGAATGTGGTGGAAGGAGGGGGAGGCATGGCACTGGAGATGGGCTCCCCCAGCACAGCCGACCCCCCCTTTTCCCAGGGCTGTAGTGGGGACGAGCGGGAAATGGCCAAGATGGTTGCTGACACCATCTCCCGGACCGAGAAACAAGTGGTGGTGGAAGGGCAGGAGCCGGCCAACTTCTGGATGGCCCTGGGCGGGAAGGCCCCCTATGCCAGCACCAAGAGGTAACTCCCAGGTCCCTTGACCGCCAGCTCACTTTGCAAGGCTGGAGAGCCTCCCGGCATCTCCACCCGCATGGCCCAGAGCCTGCAGCAGGTATGGATTGAGAACTCTGTGTGCCAGGCTCTCAGGGCTGCCAGGTGAGTAAGGGGCAGCCCAGGCCCTTGGAGCCTCTCAGGCACTGGGGCTGTGTCTGTGCTGCTTACCATGGAATGTCGGGGGCCTGGTGGGGGTATTTCCACAGCCATAGGAGGCAGCTCAAAGAGAGGCGCAGGGCTATAGGTGTGCCCTTTGGGAAGAAGATGCCAGGGTCCCAGCAGCTCCTGTCCTTCCATGCTGCCACAGGACCCAGATGCTGAGGAACACAAGCTGTAAACCCTCTTTTTCTAAAGAAGGTCCATGATCCACTATTCCCAGTTCAAAAGCAAAAGGGCATGTACTACAGTAGCAGCAGGAGGAATAGAGGGAAGATATCAGGAAGAACTTCCTAACAGGACTATAGAAGAGCCACTGAAATGTATGTCCTGGAAGATTGGTGGGAATTTCTCCCTTGGAGAGCTCCTGGACTCTTGGGAGGACACGGGAACTTTTGTGAGATCAGAAGAAAGAGCCTTTTCCTAGGAGACAGGCTTTCCAACGTGATCTCCTCTCCACCTTGCAGGCTGCAGGAGGAAACCCTGGTGATCACTCCTCGGCTCTTTGAATGTTCCAACCAGACCGGGCGCTTCCTGGCCACAGAGATCCCTGACTTCAATCAGGATGACTTGGAAGAGGATGATGTGTTCCTGCTAGATGTCTGGGACCAGGTAGGTTTGAGGTCTGGGGACCTCCCTTCCCACCACCTCAGTCCCCAGAGCCAAGAAATAGTGGCTTTAGGGATGGGTAAGGTTTGACGTTTCCTTGACCCCCAGATACGTTCTTCCTGGGAGTGGTGTTATGAGCCCAAGAAAGAAGAAGGCAAGTAGAGAGGAACATGCCTGGAGGGACTGCAGGGCAGGATGTATTCTTCTCCCAAAGTCCAGTTCATTTCATGAGGCAGAGGAGTGTTTTTGAGGGTCTTAGGCTCTGGAGAGGCTGGGAGTCACACATCTGCAGAATATCTAAGTAGAGGGCATCTGTCCAACCTCCATTTTCGAGGCCTGATGGGGCCTGCCCAAGGCCAGGGGCCACTTCTGGACATCTGAGCCTGGGGGAGCCGAGGGAGGACAGGAAGGACTGACTCTGGGATGCTCCACAGGTCTTTTTCTGGATTGGAAAGAATGCCAATGAGGCCGAGAAGAAAGCCGCAGCCACCACGGTGCAGGAATACCTCAAGACCCACCCCAGCGGCCGGGACCCGGAGACCCCCATCATTGTGGTGAAGCAAGGACACGAGCCCCCCACATTCACGGGCTGGTTCCTGGCTTGGGATCCCTTCAAGTGGAGTGTGAGTGTCCCCAGCCCACCTGCTCCTTCCAGCCCAGTGCATCCTTCATGGCACACCGAGGGCAGGGTGGACTCCTGGCTTTTCTGTTCATTGTGATGGACGACCTGTGATATATCTGTCAAGGGGTTTGAGGAGACTTAGAATAAACAGTAAGGCTGCAGCAAGACCATTAAGGCCCCTGGTGAGGGAGAAGAAAGGAAATCTATCAAAAACCTAGGCTAATGACAGTGTCTTGCTTGTGCACTAGATTTAGCTCAAAGCTCTTGGACATTATTGGTAAGAGCTGTACTGATTATTTAAATGTAAATTAATTAAAATTTGCATTTAAATTGATTAAAGAATTGATTTCTTTAAAATTAAAGAATTGATTTCTCACTAAATTAATGAATTAAAGAAGTAAAATTAAGGAACTGATTTCTCAATAGTCACATGTGGCGGGTGGGTACCATATTGGACAGCACAGAAAAAGAACATTTCCATCATCATTGCAGAAACGTCCAGGGCACAGCATTGGTGGGTCCTCTGAACATGTCAGTTCTAAAGGAAAGTGTCTAAAGACGGATGTCTCCTGGCACTAAATTCTAAGCAAAATGGGTCCTATACGTGGTCCTTACCTGAGGGACAGTGAATCAGATTTCCACAGGATTTTCTAAACTGGTCTCAGATAGAAGCAGAGGGCAGCTCCTCAAAACGGAACCCTAGTGAATGTTCTCTAAAGGACGGAGGAAGGCTAAGGTAGAATGAATGTTGGCCTGGTGGCTTTGGGTACTTGAAATTGACGCAACAGATGAGATTAGGGAAACAAAGCTTAGATTAATTTCCTCAAATGTGTTTAAACAAATTCAGTGTTTGATGAGCTAAGTTTAGTCTTGATGATGGATTCAAACAAATCCCAAGGCGGCACACCTAGATGCCAGAACTTCTCAAATCCAGGTCAGTGTCCCAAGTCAACAACGCTGGCAGGTCTTCCCCCACCTCAAGTCTGTGTGGCGTCTCTCTCAGACTCATTCATTCACTCACTCAGTCATTTATTCATTCACTCATTCATTCAGTCAGCAGAACTGGAGCTCATAATGCAGCACGCTTGCTGCCAGGCCCTGGGGATGTGGAGATGGGGTTCCCCATGGAGCCAAGGTCCTCTCTACTCCCTTCACTCCTCCACGGTAGGGTCCCCTCCAAGCTCTGAGAGGAGCCCCTCCAGGGTTCTCCAGGACCCCTCAGTCCCCCAGAGCCTACAGTGTGGGCAGGGGTCTCAAGACTGTGTGCGGCTCCTTAGACCCTGAGAGTGGGGAAAAATCGTACTTTCCATCTGCATGTTGGGCCAAGCAGGGCAAATAGCCCCCTGCCCCAGCCTGTTACCTGTCAGCCCTTCGTGCTCATCCTTACCATCCAACCTCCTTTTTCAGGGACGTCCTCCAGCCTCCCCCTGAGCTCCCTCATCTCCTTCTTACCCCCAGGCCCTAGGCCAGTCTTCATTCAAAGCCTGAAGGAAAATGTTCTTCCATCTCCTCTGCTGAGACCGAGGTCTAATTTGTTACTTACTTTACATGCATGCAGAACGCCAAATCCTATGAGGCCCTGAAGGCGGAGCTTGGAAACTCTGGGAACTGGGGCCAGATCACTGCTGTGAGTACGGGGCAGTTGGCGGTAGCCATTGACAATGGTCAGACCAGTGAGAGCTGAGAAAACTCCCCGGAAGATGCCAGGGTCCTCTGCTTCCTTTCCATTGTTCCCTCCCACTTCTCCTAGAGGTTCTTCTTGCTGTTTAACTTCAATGCCTCTAGCTGTTTTGTCTCCTCCATTCCCTAGTGAAATGGTTCCCAAATTTTATCATGCTTAAGAGTCTGGGTGATGGGGAACTAGGGGATGGGGGAAGCTTATTAAAATGCAGATTCCAAGGTCCCACTTCCCGAAATTCTGGTTTGTAGAGTTGGGCTGAGACCCAGTAATATGTGTATTTTTCACAAAGGGCCCAGGTAATTCGAGGCAGTTAGTCCGCAGATTACACTTGGGGAAATAGTGATTTCTCTACTATATCACCCTGGGGATCCCTTCTCTGGGTAGAATAACCTTTTCCTTCGATGTTTCAGTTAGTTCATGGAAATGTGTTCCGCCTACAGGCCTAGGATGTGGAAATATGAAATCAAAGAAGTTCACAGGCCTGTAGGGGAAACAAGACCAAGCAGACTCTGCAGAAGTGTGTCCAGAGCATGAGAGCAATTTCCCAAGCACGCTGGGTTATCAGCAGATAACACGTGTGGCCCCTCAGCCTCACCCGCAGGCTGGGAACCCTGTGGCACTCAATAAACCCTTCTTGGTTGACGAATGGTGCAGGCAGGAAAGCATAGATAGATAGGTCAAGGCTAAGTGAATTTACGGATGACGGTTTCACAACAGATAAGAGAAAGAGGGTCATAAATGTCCAAGGTAGACCTCGAACATTAGGGTAGCCATGGAGGAGTTCATAAGTCATAGAACAAAACAGTCATCTTACATCAACTGGCTTTGGCTGAATACAATCCGCCAAGCTTTAGCTCATGGGTCCTGTCCAAAGTGCCATGTTTTTATGAGTGTGTGTGTATGTGCGTGTGGACAGTGGGAGGCACGGGTCATGGAAGCCTTCTTCTTCTTCTTTTTTTTTTTTTTGGCCACACCGCAAGGCTTATGGGATCTTAGTTCCCTGACCAGGGATTGAACCCGGGCTCTTGGCAGTGAAAGCGCCGAGTGCTAACCATTGGACCGCCAGGGAATTCCCATGGAGGGCTTCTTTTTTTTTTTTTTTTTGCAGTACGCGGGCCTCTCGCTGTTGTGGCCTCTCCCGTTGCGGAGCACAGGCTCCGGACACGCAGGCTCAGCGGCCATGGCTCACGGGCCCAGCCGGTCCGCGGCATGTGGGATCTTCCCGGACTGGGGCACGAACCCGCGTCCCCTGCATTGGCCACCAGGGAAGCCCCCATGGAGGGCTTTTTGAAGGAGGTCCCCTAGGGTCAGTGTTGACTTCAGAGAAAAAGGCAGCCTGGGAGGCAGCCACAAACCAGCTGAACTAACAGTGTTCTCCTTTTCTTCCCTAGGAGATCACAAACCCTAAACTAGACGTGTTCAACGCTAACATCAATATCAGTTCTGGGCCTCTACCCATCTTTCCCCTGGAGCAGCTGGCAAACAAGCCTGTGGAGGAGCTTCCCGAGGGCGTGGATCCCAGCAGGAGGGAGGTGGGTCAGACTCTGAGAAGGAGGACGAATCTGATTTAGTGAGAGATTTCCTCCTGAAAGGTGAACAGCAGTTATTCAGGCAGAGTGGCTTACTCTTGGAGAAGGGAACAGTATACACGAAGCCCAGAAGTAGGAAGTAAACACAGCTCGGGCGAAAGGACGAGGCGGCCAGAGCGGTGGGGTGGGTGGAGCTGGGGAGGGGTGGCTGATAGGGGGGCAGGGGACTGGGCAGTGCCTTCTACTCCAGGCTAGGGGTGGGCGGTGTCCATTCTAAAAGTCAAGGGGAACCATTATGGTGAAGCAGGGGAGTGGCAGTCAGGTTTACGCTTTTCGAAGACCACTCTAGTTGCTCAGTGAAGAATGGACTGGAAGGTGGCCAAAGCAGCGGCCACAAGTCAGGCTGAGAGGTAGACGGGGGCCTGGAATAGACGGTGGCAGGTGGAGATGGGGGTGAGTGGAGGGAAGGAGAAGGTTTAGGGAAATATTTCGGCGCTTAAGTCAACGACACTTGGTGACGACCGGATAAAGGTTGTGAGAGGGGAAAGATGTGTCATTTTCTGAGATAAAAATCCTGGGTCGGACGCAGCTTAGAAGGGGACAGTCATGAGTTTAGTGGCAGCCATGTCGTTTGCAGCACCCAGGAGACATCCTGGTTGAAATACATGTTTGGTATTTGGGCTGGCAATTCAGAGGAGCACCGGGGAGGAGACTCATTGGCACAGGGTCCATCAGGTAGCTGCAGCTGCTGTCTGTGTGGACCACTTGTGGGAGAGAGTTTGGCAAGAAGGGCTTGTTTAAAAAACACATTTCTGGACTTCCCTGGTGGTCCAGTGGTTAAGACTTTGTGCTTCCACTGCACGGGGCACAAGTTTGATCCCTGGTGAGGGAAGTTCCGCATGCCATGCGGTGAGGCCAAAAAGAAGAAGAAAACAAAACCCACATTTCTAGTGTTCATTCCCACTTCATGAAGGTCTAAAATAGACTGCAAATCTAGCCTGAGAGGGTACTGAGAGAAGAGAAAATTTACTCTGTGTGTAATAAACCATAAAGAAGTCTTAGAGATAAATTAATGAATCTACAGAAGTAAGATGACTATTTTCTCCAGGAACATCTGTTACGGGTTTGGGCCTGATATATGCATAAGTGTATTGTTTCCAGAACATTGCATCCTGCCCATCACCTTTAGAACCCTTTTATGCATTCTCTCCCACATCCACCCATGTGTCCTCACTGTAAAATTGGGATGATCCCAATATCATATAATATTATTATTCATAATAATGTTACAAATATTATTATTTGCCCAGCCCCTGGTACATAGGAAGTGCTCTATACTTGTAGGCTGTTATTATCATTGTTCTGCACCTGAGAAAACTCAGACCCAGAGCGGGGAAGTGACTTGCCTAATGTGATGTAACTAGTCAGTAGCAAAGTCAGAGCAAGAATCAGGTCTTCTGAGTCCCGCTGTTACTGTCATATCATGTAGCACAGAAAAAGTATTTCTAAAGGGAAGGGCAGCCAACATTATTGAACCAGGTGATTAAAAGGGGGCTAAATATTGACAATATATTTTGTTGGTAAGGCTGTGGAGAAACATATATTATTCTGTTGGTGTGAGGGCAGAATGTTACAACCCCTGTAGAGGGGAATTGTGCAATATCTAACAAAGTTAAATATGCATTTTCCTATTTTAAAACATGGAAGCTAAGTAGATCACTAATTTTGAATATAACAAACAGAATCAAGACAACCCTGCCATGGTAGAAGCAGTCTAAAAAGTCTTAGATTCTGGGCTTCCCTGGTGGCGCAGTAGTTGAGAGTCCGCCTGCCGATGCAGGGGACACGGGTTTGTGCCCTGGTCCGGGAAGATCCCACATGCTGCGGAGCGGCTGGGCCCGTGAGCCATGGCCACTGAGCCTGCGCGTCCGGAGCCTGTGCTCCGCAATGGGAGAGGCCACAACAGTGAGAGGCCCGCGTACCGCAAAAAAAAAAAAAAAAAAAAAAAGTCTTAGAATCTTTTTAAAAAATCAGTTGCTGCTGATTTCTTTTTTAAATTGTGGGAGTAGTGTGGATTCTTGCAGCAGAGCTGTGGGCTCCATGCCAAGTGGGGAGAGTGGACAAGCTCTCTGGCTGCTCCAGACGTAGAGGCAGTAGCCATGGGGTAATCTGTTTGAGTACCAATGAGTAAACCACAGAGAGGCGGATGTGGGCATGGGTGAGGCCAGTAATCAGCTGGTAGGACCGCAGGGTTCAAGAACAGGACCAGTGGAAAGATACGAGTCCACTGGGATGGGCAGTCCCTGCCCTCTAGCCTGGGGGTCAGAGTCCAAAAGTCTCAACCAAGCTGCGGAGCCAGCTTGGGTGGGACAGAGAGAGGGCACCTAAAGCACTTGCAGACCATCAAGGCCACAGCTGTGAGGGACCTTCTTCCAAAACAAGGTGCTCCACTGCCCTGCCTGGGGGAGTGGGGAGGCCTCCCAGGAGCCTTGAGCCAAAAATGCCCAGAGGTGGGATGACAGGTTAGAAAACTGGGGCTTCAGATACACCTGAGCTTGAAATCCATCTACATGTGTTTACCAAGAAGCTGTTCAGTTCAGGGCTCTCTGAGGGAGTCACAAAAGCATTCTCCAGGGCAATCCTACATAGCAGAACAGTCCGGATTGAAAAGAAACCCGTTGCTCTCACCCCGACTCTGTCCCCTTCTGGTGCCTGGGGAGCAGAGATGGAGGTGGGAGATGCTCTTTTCTAACAATTTGAATTTGGGGTTCTTACTTGAGTATGCCTTGAGGATACTGGCCAGCTCCCAGAAGTTTCACTACTGTATCATGTTTGAACTGGGAGCAGAGGTCATTTCAGTCTTATGGCTGAAGAGAACCAAGGTCTAGAAAGGTGACTCCCAGTCATGATTTTCAAACCAAGAGTGAAAAGGTAGAATTTCGCTAATCATCTAGATTATCCACAGGATGAGAGAAGCTGGTACATGTCATTTACCCAAATATTTTGTTTTCCACTCAATAGCTAGGCAAAATTTGACTCTAAATTTGTTTCGTGGCTTTCCTAGCTTCTTTTCTTAGCATCTTTCCCCTCACCTCAGTTGTACCCCTGCTGCTACCTGCCACCATCTCTAAGCAAAACCTGTTCCCACAAAATAATGGCTGATGCATTCACAGTGGAATATAGAAGCCTGGTGAGGTTTAACCAGGAACATGTTGCCTTTTAACTAGGAACAAACCTAGAAGCCAAGAGAGATGAAGATAACTATAATGGTAAAATTCAGTCACCCGTGAGCTCAGTAGTATTACTTTGCCGGTCTGGGAGGGAAAGATGACCTTTACAGGATCCCTGAAATCACTCAGGAAAGGGGGTGAGTGTGGTGCTGTGGAGCATGTATTGGGATCAGATGACCTTAACTTTCTTTTTTCCCCCTTTTTTTAAAATTATGGTGAAATATACATAATATAGAGTTTACCATCTTAGCCATTTTTAAGTGTACAGCTCAGTGGCATTAATAAGCACATTCACGTCACTGTGCAACCATCAACCCTGCCCATCTCCAGAACTTTTTCATCTTCCCAAACTGAAACTCGGCACCCATTAAACAACTCCCCCATCACCACTCCTCCCCCAGCCCCTGGCACCCACCATTCTGCTTTCTGTCTCTGTGGGTTTGGCTCCTCTAGGAGCTGCATGGGAGTGGGCTCATACAGCATGTGTCTTTATGTGACGGGCTTATTTCACTCAGCACAGTATCCTCAAGGTTCATCCATGTTGTAGCAGGTGTCAGAATTTCCTTCTTTTTTAAGGTTGAATAATGTTCTGTTGTATTTACATACCACTTTTTGCTTATCTATTCATCTGTCAATGAACATTTGGGTTACCTCCACATTTTAGCCATTGGGAATAATGCTGCTATGAACATGGGTGTACAAATCTCTCTTCAAGATCCTGCTTTCAATTCCTTTGGGTATATACAGAGAAGCAGATTGCTGGGTCATATGGTAATTCTTGAGGCATACCATACCGTTTTCCATAGTGGTTCCCAGCAATGCTCAAGGGTTCCAGTTTCTCTACATTCCTGCCAACACTACCGTTTTGTTTTTGTTTTTGTTTCGTAATAGCCATCCTAGTGACCATGAAGTAGTACCGCATTGCAGTTTTGGTTTTTGTTTCCCTAATGATTAGTGATGTTGAGTGTCTTTGCATGTGCTTATTGGCCATCTGTATGTTGTCTTTGGAGAAATGTCTAATTAAGTCCTTGCCCATTTAAAAAAAAATTAATTAATTTATTTTTGGCTGCATCATCAGAAAATAGTTGCAAGTCATCAGATATATGACTTGCAACTATTTTCTTCCATCTGTGTGTAGTCTTTTTTTTCCCCCAGGCATGTTTGTTTATTTATTTATTTATTTGCTGCACTGCACGCCATGTGGGATCCTGGTTCCCCAACCAGGGATCGAACCCGTGCCCCATGTGTTGGGAGCGCAGAGTCTTAACCACTGGACCAGCAGGGAAGTCCCTGTGTGTCGTCTTTTGATGCATAAAATTTAATTTTCATGAAGTCCACTTTTTTTTTCTTTTGTTGTCTGTGCCTTTGGAGTCACATCTAAGAAATCACTTCCAAATTCAATGTCATGAAGCTTTTTTTAAAAAAATAAATTTAGTTACTGGGCTTCCCTGGTGGCACAGTGGTTGAGAGTCCGCCTGTCGATGCAGGGGACACGGGTTTGTGCCCCGGTCCGGGAAGATCCCACATGCCGCGGAGCAGCTGGGCCCGTGAGCCATGGCCGCTGAGCCTGCGCATCCGGAGCCTGTGCTCCGCAACGGGAGAGGCCACAACAGTGAGAGGCCCGCGTATCGCAAAAACAAAAAAAATTTAGTTATTTATTTTTGGCTGCGTTGGGTCTTCGTTGCTGCATGCAGGCTTTCTCTAGTTGCGGCCAGCGGGGGCTGTTCTTCGTTGCGGTGCGCGAGCTTCTCATTGTGGTGGCCTCTCCTGTTGTGGAGCACAGGCTCTAGGCGCGCGGGCTTCAGTAGTTGTGGCTCTCGGGCTCAGTAGTTGTGGCACATGGGCTTAGTTGTTCCACGGCATGTGGTATCTTCCTGGACCAGGGCTCGAACCCGTGTCCCCTGCACTGGCAGGCAGATTCTCAACCACCAGAGAAGCCCTCTCCCATTTTTATAGAGAGGAAAACTAAGACCTAGAAAGAGAAGCAACATTTTAACCAAGCTAAGTCAAATGTGGTAATTCTTATTTCAGGGTTAGTGTGAACTTGACCCTGGTCAAAAGAAAAGGAGCTCTATCTGCCTCATGTTGTTACCGTCCTTTTCCATTATGTTCCAAATTCAGGGATCAAATCTCTTGGACCTCAAAATGCCACCTCCCCGCTTCCCATCCCTTTCCTGGCTCTCACATTGACTGTTTTTGCTCATTTGTCTGTACACACCTATATGACTCAACAAGTCAAACTCTGGCAAGAATGTGACCTTTGCCCTCTGGTTCCTCTCCTCTTCTAGGAGCACCTGTCTGTTGAGGATTTCACCAAGGCCTTGGGGATGACTCCTGCTGCCTTCTCTGCTCTGCCTCGATGGAAACAACAAAACCTCAAGAAAGAAAAAGGACTATTTTGAGAAGCAAGGGTAGCTGTGGTTTAAAGCAGTACCCTACCCCGTTTGCAGAGCTTCATTTTATTATTACTGGTATTAGTCCTATATTAATGGAAGTGAAAATTTACAGTTGTACCTGTGAGCAGCAGTCTGTGGCAATGCCACTTCTGTTTAGTAATCTACCTATTCCTCCAGAAAGATGATTCCTCCATAAGGAGCCTGTGGTGCCAATTTCAGCTCTGAAGAAGGTGGTTGCATTTTTTTTTTTATCCTGGGTGTTGCATTACTTTTAAACCATCCTGTTCTAGAGCTTTCCCTTCTTAGAAGAGCAGCCCAACACTTCATGGAAGAGCCTTCCCTAGGCTTTTATCGTGACTCATTTTTAATTATGGCAGGTGGGCTTAAGCATTTTGCAGTTTTGTATCTTTCCGAGAGCAATGGCTTTTCCTTTTCACATATACTTTTCTTACTGCCTTCCTCAGGTGATGTTAAAGGGACCCATTCTTTGAAAGAGCTGAATGGCCCAGGTGATGGCCCTATTTAGGAGGTTTCAAAATACTCACTAACCAGTACCCAGCGAGAGCAACATACCCACTAGGCCTAGGCTTGAGGCCTAACAGCAAGTATGAAATGCAAATGCTATCTCACCCCCCTCTCTGGTACTCTTAATAATAAGGCAAAGGAAGAGCACAGTTAAGGCCCATGCTGGGTTTAGAACTGTTATCCAGAACCTCTGCAAAGCTTCACAGGCTCCTCAGATGAAATCCACCGGACGCTGGTGCTGACTCAGCCATACCTGGTTTCCCATCTCATTCCCTTTAAGGTGTAACAGTGCGCTTGAAAGTCCAAGTCAGAAGGCCAACAGAAGGTGATTTCCACAACTTCAACAACTGGTTAAGTGTCTGCAAGAATATGTCCTTTTCAGAAATAACAGTTGAACCAACACAAGGTTAATAAAGGCTTTAATTTCACACACAAAAAACTCTATGCATAATTTAAAAAGGAAACAAAAACCGTACAGGGTACAGAGGAACAGTTCTGCTAAAACACAGATAAAGTGCCGCTCCATACAAAACAACATAAAGAATCAGAATCAAAAGTCACTCTGAACACAAAGAAAGAAAATCACCTCACAAATAATGTGGCCAAAGCTGCCAGCAAACCTAGTAGTGGCTCAACTAGGCAAAGTGTAGGAAGCTTACTTCTGTTCTCCTCTCCGTAGCATAAATAAACAACACTGACAATAGGCCAGAGAAGATGGGGATGGAAGGAAAAGAGAGGGAGGGAAACCTAAAGACGAGAGGTGTGTACAACCACTGTGTCTCACTCTTCCACCCATTCTGTTCTTGAAACAGCCCACTTCAGATGACTGCTCTTCTGTTTTGGCATTGGACCTAACGAACTCCAGTCCTGATGCAGACCTTCATCCACTCTATTCTGACACCAGTGGACACGTCTCTACTGCAAACCTCTGCACTTTAAGTCCAAATTACTGAAATCAACTGCTTGTATTCATACTGGCACATTTTTTATTAAAAACTTCAAAACCTCAGACACATAGTACACATGGAAAGGAAAACACTAATTGTGTGTAAATATGCTACAACAAAAGAGACTGCCTGAAGTTTAGTAATCAAAGCATGCCATAAAGAAGTCAGTGGTCGTGGTGAGACACCACAAAAGAAACCTGTCACGAAACTCTCAAGGCCTAACAAACTATAGTTTTCCAATAAAATAAATATATATCTTTTTTCAGATGTTAATAAGACATTGATAGAGACAAAATTAGAATTTTGAAGTAATGCACTAGAAAGATGTTAGAGGGCAGAAATCTGTTTAGTTTTTGTACACACTTAAAGAGCATTACTCGGTGTAAAGCAAGATGGGGAGGAGGAAAAAGATGTTTCTGTTTTGGGGGGGGACACTTTTATGTGACTTGCATCTAGTACTGGGTGTTGATTTTTCTAAAAATCTCCAGGTATACACAAGATCCACATGTACTTGGAGATCCAGCTCTGTTTGCCTGATTTAAAACAAAAGGGCAAAAATGGCTGGATGACTAAGAGCATCCACTGTAGTCGATTTAGACAGAGAAGAAAGAGGAAAAAGGGTAATATTTTTATTTGTTTTAATATTATCTGTTCAGTAGATCACAAATGAGTTTACAAACTACCTTTTTCTCCTGTATGTTTTCAACACCCATGCTCTCTCTACACTCAGAATGCTCCACTACATATGAGATACTGCCAAGAATCTCTTTAATTTAGGTGTTTCCGAATAATTTTCATTATACAACTAGCTATACATGTGTAGAGCTATATTTATAGAGTTACATAATGGTAACTGCAATATGGAAGAATAGGTAAATTCATGAATTCACTTGCTGAGGTTTTAATTCTTAAAGTTTCTCTTTTAGAAGGATTTTACACTTGATCAAGGAGAGAAATAAAGAAATGTCTAGTCTAGTATTTGCCTCCCAGAGTTAATAAACTGATCTTTAAGCATCACTGCATGCTTCTTAAGATGTAAACACATGTACATTTGTTATTGAGCCATTAAGTTAGGCCTGAAATTAACAGACCATGGCAAGTAAACAAGTAGCTCTTGGAATCAAAATATAAATAGAAGAATAATTCATGGACTTGCTTCTTATTCTATCTTGCTGAAACAGAACTTCTGAGTCTGTACACATAAATATATTCCCTACAAAACAGAATCTATCTCCTTATAGGCCTAAATTATAGTCAGGGCTTCTAAAGTGATAGCAGCACCTGGCACATGCAACTTTCCAATCCTCTGTAATAATATTAGGTGATAATAATCAACAAGTTTTAGTTTAGCTTTCCCTTCCAAAAAATTCCAATTAAGATCAGTTGTGTGTAGAACTAAGAACTGTCAAGTTCCAATTCAAAGTCATTTAAAGTAACATATTTGGTATTTTCAATAGGAATATTAGTTATTGTGCAAGCTGCCTGGAACTGAAGCTCTCTGTCCCTATCTAACTTGTCCCTTTCAGGCACCAACATGCCAAATGCCCCATTCCCCAATTCTGAGCAAACTGCACAAAAAATATTATCTACTTGTAATTTTTAAATATATACAGTCAGCTGAAAAAAACAACAAACTCCATCAACATGGTCCAGCTGAACTCTCCACGTATAGTCATTAATCCTTCACTGAACCAAAATGAGAAAGTAACTCTGTAGTGAAAGGGGTAATAGTTGAAGGAGTGAAGGGAGAGAGGAAGGCTGACCAGGCCAAAACAATGGACAGACGTCAAGGAAATTTCAAGTCCCAAACTTGCAAGTATATGAGCAGTGACATAATTCATCTACTTTTTTCAACTAATAATTCCTGCCTAAGACATGAAGAGCAAATCAAATTAGGTTCAAGCCAAGTGTACTTCTAAACCATACACACACACAAGCTATGAAAAGCAAGTCAAACGAGGGTACTTCATGGGCAACCTAGGTTTATGGCATTACATCTATTTGTTTAAATGCCCTAAATGCACCCACTCATGTCAAATCATCCCAATCATTTTTAACAGCATCTCTCAAAAGCTCTCAAATACAGACACAGAGAAGTAATAAACAGCTAAAGAATTTGATTATCACTTCACTCACATATGAGAAAACCAGTTATTTCCAAGAAAAAAATAAAATGGCTCCCCAGTGGAAATAAACAAAAATTTTAAAGCTAGTTTTTTAAACAAGTATTTTCCTCTGCTCTATACTACTCCTGCATATCCTACCACCGTACCACTTTGGAAGGTTCACTACCTTAACAGGTAGGTAAATGGTAGGAGACAAAGCTTTTATCAGTAGTTAAGCAAAAGTGCTGGGGCCATTTACAATTCAAAGATTCAATATTTTAGAATAGGTTACTATGTCAGAACACATCCAAGTTTCAAGAGTAGGGCTGGAGCTCTCTTAAGGCAATCTTCCAGAAAAAATGTTACATCTTCTGTGATGCTGGACTTAAAAATGAAAGAAAATGTTGAAGGTTTCATTTTGCTATACTTAACTCTGTGTGATCCTAATGATTCCAGGGCTCACAAAATTATTTTAGGAACAAAATTCTACTCTCAAACTCATTCTTTATATGGTTTCACAAGCTGCTTAACCAAGCTGGTTATGTCAGCTGAGTGACTAACATAGCACTTAATGTTGAGCCCATTTAACCTCAACTCAAAGCACCTAAAAAGTAAGATAATTATGCACCTTTGTTATTTGTTAGTTCTTGGAATTACTTAAACCAATGATATTTTAATTCTCATCCTGTTTTAAGGGCAAAGCCAGACAGCAAATGGTTATATGTTTAAGCTTTATCCTATAGCTCATGTGCTTAATTTCACCCTTGAAGCAGGGCTTTCAGCTTAGTGGTCCAGAGTTTCAGCTTTAACACAAGAATACTCCTCCTGACCTCACTATGTATGGGAGACAGAGATGCTAGCATTCTTCATATTCTCTAGGTAATCTTGTAGGGGAGTCCCAATTGGGACAACATCACTTTCCTACCTCTTAAAGTTTTGGCTGCAGTCTGTTAGGGTAATGCTTGCTCCATGGAAGAATGACACAGAAGAAAAATAAAAGATTCTATCTTCACCATGGTAATAATATAGATGATATACAATGAAAATACTGTGTGAAGGAATCTCTTTAAAGAAAATACAAAGTGTACAATGAATACCAAATGTGGGAACATAACACATTCCAAAGCACCAACAATCCATTTCTTGGGACTGCATGTAAACAGCAAAAGCATTACGAATCCATGAAATAATTTTTTTAAAAAAGCTCCTCAAGTCAGGTGGCAGAAATGTCCCTCCTTTGTCAGGAGGACAAACTGTCATTAGTGTAACATGGAGAGCTGGCTTTCCAGTGAACTTTACTAATAGGAAACACACATGAAAGATTACAAACGTGAGTGAAACTACTCAAGGAACATAAAAGCTAAATGCCAAATGATATGTATATCTTCACACATTTTTCAGGTGAATGGACTCTTTGACAACTTCATTTAGTTTCCAAACTGCTGTGCTATTAATTCTGAGCAGGCATACTCTGGTGGGCTATCCTAACTCTTTAAGGCTCCATTCATTCCACATATATGTGTGTGTGTGTATGTACATATATATATATTTACAACATGTATTCCTAAGACAAAAGGAAGTGCCACTCTTGTAGGAGAAAAAAAGGATAATCAGCTACAGATGTGAGACCAAAGTTTCCATAAAACAATTAATATGGAGCGTTCTGCAGAATTGCAATTTTCGTCTTTTGGTTTGGCCCTGAGCTGTTTGTTGCTCCCGCATCAAGTAGAGTTCTAAATTCTCCTCGGGCAGAGGAAAGAGAAGTGGGTGGCAGTAAGAGAGAATATGCAGTGCACACTGCCAACCCAGGAGTTTGTTCCTCATGAAGCCTGACGAGTGGTCTTTCCCACTTCCATGCTAAGTGCCTGAGAGGTCTTTTCTGTTTCCAGCAGCTCATCAAAGATCTCCCTTAAAATAAAACAAATAAAAAGTTAAATAGGAAATTCAGTGAACAGAGACAGAGGATAGACAGAAAATAAACATTGATAAAGGCTGCATAATCCCATGATGCCTAAATTTTATTAAATAAGCAGCTCATTCATTTTATTACCATCTTAACCCCATGTGCCGATTCTTAAAAATACTTAGGGGGGAATGGCAATAGCTAGCTTTGATAGAAATGCTATGTAGTTCCTATCCATATAACTCAGATCTGCTAGCTGATACAATGAAATATCAAAAAGTTTTATGACAGGACAGCTTCCATCATAAAAAGATCTTAAGTTCTATACCTAGATTCTACTGTGTGAGTTAAGAGAAAAAATATTTTGGAAATACCAAGACATGAACCCTAAGCAAAGACAATAAAAATCATAAATCTCAACCAATTAACTGATGGGAACATTTTATCCTTAAAGAAAAAAAAAAAAAAAGAATTCAAGTGATTTTTAGCCCACGGCTTCAGATCAGGCAAAGTTTCTTACTTGTGCATATAAAAGAAGATGTAACCACTTCGATCTCGATCACTCTGCACAGAAGCCTCTTGGATTTTAGATACCTCTAGGTCATTATAAGTAAACCAAGCCTGCTTCTTAATGTCGTACACATCACTAATGTAATGACCTGAAATAAATAAAATCTTAAAATTAAGGTTATTTATTTTTTTTAAACGTATTGAAGGGGCTTCCCTGGTGGTGCAGTAGTTAAGAATCCTCCTGCCAGTGCAGGGGACACGGGTTCGAGCCCTGGTCCGGGAAGATGCCACATGCTGCAGAGCAACTAAGCCCGTGCACCACAACTACTGAGCCTGTGCTCTACCCGCAAGCCACAACTACTGAGCCCGTGTGCCACAACTACTGAAGCCTGCGCACCTAGAGCCCACACTCCACAACAAGAGAAGCCACTGCAATGAGAAGCCCGCGCACCGCACCGAAGAGTAGCCCCCGCTCGCTGCATTAGAGAAAGCCCGTGCACAGCAACGGAGACCCAACACAACCAAAACTAAATAAATAAAATAATAAATTAAAAAATATATATATTGAATTTTTCGCAGGGACAGGAAGCTTCAGAAAGAGAAACAGCCAACCCCATTTCACCTTACTATACCAGGACAACTTTCTTGATAAATATATTTTGTTTAGGGACATTTGGGTCACAGGTGAATAGAGAAATCAAAACAGTTAAACAGTTGTACCTATTAACACAATTCACACTTAGTGTGATCAAAGAAAAGATTTCAAAGTTTTTCTTGATGCGTTTAACTCACACCTTACAAAGCTAGGCTCAGAGCAACCCAATAAGGAGTAAATGCTGGCTAGTCCATTTATAAAATGCTGAAATCTTAATGTCCATTTACCTGAAGAAGAAGTGCTACCAATGTGACTGACAACACTGATGAGCCGATAGGAATGAGGAAGATTTCCTGTCTGGAAAATAGAAGTGGGTATGACTTTCAACTCTTCAACTGAATACAAGCAAAACACTAATTTTAAATTTATTATCAAAGCTGACATGGCAAAGTTTCAATGTGTGGGGGGTTAGACTCAATTAAAAAACCCAGTGGTCGGTATTGTTCATATCCTTTAACCCAAGAATTCTACTCCCCAAGAATTTATCTTAATAATGCAAAAGAAGGAAACAGTATATATGTATATAATTATTCACTGCAGCATTATCCATAATAATGAAAATTTGGAACTAACAATACGCTCAGTAATAGTTAAATGGTTACTGGTACATCAACTCAGTACAGTATCATTCAGTTATTGAAAGAAAAAATATGTGGGTCAGCAACATGTTAACTTGTTTTTCAAACTTACATGAAAACACATAACTATAGCTCTATAAAATAGATATGTTAATGGCTAAGTACTGAAAAACAGAATGGAAAAAATGAAAAGAGTTGCTGTGTTGCTGTAGGGATTATGGATGAACTTTTACATTTTAAATATTTTTTGAAATGCTATTAAAATATTATTAGCAGAAAAGTAAAACAAAACTGAAAAGTGATATTCATGGACTTCAGGCAGCACTATAAGATATAATTTTGGGAAGAAATATAGCTATAGGTAAGCCAGACCATTAAAATGTACAAAAACTTTGATGCTGTAATTTATTTCTGGGAATTTCCTTAAAGAAGAAAATCCTAATATAGAAAACATTACAATCATACACAGTTCAGGCAGCACTATAAGATATAACTTGGGGAAGAAATATAGTTTATAGGTAAGCCAGAAACCATTAAAATGTTCAAAAACTTTGATGCTGTAATTTATTTCTGGGAATTTCCTTAAAGAAGAAAATCCTAATATAGAAAACACTACAATCATATACAGTTCCTCTATATTTATTATAATGAAAAAAAAACAACTTAAATGCTCAATGTTAACTAAAAATTAAATAAAATAAATAGCATGTTCATTGATGGAATACAGTATAGCCATTAAAAATAAAACGCTTATAGTCTTTAACAAGTAGGATAAAAACTGTACTTATTCTATGACTTTAAAAGCATACTTGGGGTACTTTGGGGTAGGGATGATAAAAGAATATATCAAATGCTAACAGTAGTTGTGTTAGAATAGTGGGATCCTGGGTAATTAAAATTATAAAAAATTTGGAAAATGGGAAAAAAGCAATTATTTAGGGTAAAAATAGATTTCAAGTGCTCTAGTTAATGTCATCAACAGTTTTTATTGAGTAACAATCAACTATTTTTAGTATTTAACCTTAAAGATAAAATAGTTTTGGTAGAACTGAAGGTGATTTAATATACATATGACTTTGAGAACTATTACTAAGTTATTACCTAACACGCACATAAGGTGATCAGAATGTGTGGGTTTTTTTGTTTTTTTCATTTTGTTTTGAATCTTCTGTGTAAGAAATGAGGAGTAAAGGCCAAGAGAAAGTGAAGACCATTTGATGGCTGCCAAAGGGGCAGAAGGGGACCTGCAATGGACACTGATAGTGGGGCTTTTGAAGATAAGGAACAACAGGAGTAGTACTGACAACTTGACCTACAAAGGGAATATAATATAACATCACCCACCTCAGCATTTCTTTTCAGTTCCTCAGCTTCAGCTTCTGTATACTCCATATCTAAAACATCCTCATTTCCAGAGTCCTCATCAGAGCCCACTGAATCCAGAAAAGAGTTGTTAAACTCTGAAGAACACAAAGACAAAGTCTTGTAAAAGTTCTTGGAATAGACACAAAGAGATACGATTGGGAAGGTACAAAACAGCTTGAAGTACACATTTTATCATTCTAAGAAACATAAAACATATTATTATTAGGGTTCCAATTCACCCAGCTTACTCTAGGGAATAAAAATTCAGGCACCAGTTATCTGTAAAAGAAATGTTCCCTTTTGTTTTAAATATATTTATATGAAAGGGGATAATACTCTTTTAAGAAAGGAATAAAAGTGACAAAAAAATTACAGATAATCCAATTTCACTGAATTCTCTATTATATAAACTATATGTTAGATTTGACACACTTGGTGTATATTATAGGTGCCACCAGCAAATATAAATTATCTGACAGAAGAGAGACCATAAGAAGATCAACATCCTTTCATTTTTTCAACATTAAATCATACTCTGAAATTTAACAAAAATAATGGAAATCCAACCTTAAACTCCTAAGTTTTACCTAGAATACTAAACAAACAAATTCAAGGTCCAATTTTTCTTCTTAATAATGTGTTTCCACTGGAAGAATCCATCTTTACTAATGGCTTCAAATAAAGAATCCCAGGAGCATCTGTGCATAAATGACTCTTTGTTTTATAGAGTTGTTTAAAAGACATGAACACTTAAGAATGGGAAGAACAGGAAGAGACTACAGTATCAAAATTCTGAACTCTGGAATATAGAGGGGTGACTGACTTAGCAGACCTAAGAAAGTCAAACCTAAGCCAGTAATGGAAAAGTTGAGAACCAATCCAATTTATATTACAGAGTCCTCAAAAGACATACAACTTGGAAATAGCAGGTACCTCTAAAACTGGAGGCTAAGAAGAGGATAAAAATAAGGATTAGGTGGGGCTTCCCTGGTGGCGCGGTGGTTAAGAATCCACCTGCCAATGCAGGGGATATGGGTTCAATCCCTGGTCTGGGAAGATCCCACATGCTGCGGAGCAACTAAGCCTGTGCGCCACAACTACTGAGCCTGCGCTCTAGAGCCCGCGAGCCACAGCTACTGAGTCCACGTGCTTAGAGTCCGTGCTCCACAAACAAGAGAAGCCACTACTATGAGAAGCCCGTGCACTGCAACGAAGAGTAGCCCCTGCTCTCTGCGGCTAGAGAAAGCCCTCGCAGAGCAATGAAGACCCAACACAGCCAAAAATAAAAATAAATTAATTAATTAATTAAAAAAAATAAGAATTAGGTGAAAGCTGTTTGAGTTAGACTCCTAGATCCACTTCCCCTTACTTCATGCTCCTGGGCAATGACAGAAGTCAGCAGCTTTGCTCTCTGGAGAGTTGGTAAAACAGTCTCTGGATTGGAGGATTCCAGGCACAGGGGAGTACCATACTGAAAACAGGGGAGTAGGTGACAGTGTGCATATTGAAAGATGAATATAACTCCCATCCCCACCCCCAGCCCTATGCCTATACTTGGCTTCTAGAACTCTGGCAGCCACATCTTTTACCTGTAGTCAAGGGCAAGAGACTAGAAAACTTTCTTTAGGAATCTTACCAGCCCAAGGGAAGGCCTAAAATATTAACATCATCCCCCAAACAGTAAATCCCTGTAAAACTCAAAGTTGACAAGTCCTAGCTATTCATATACTCAGAGCTTCCAATCATCTTTTTAGTCCCCTACTCTTCTTTTTTTTTTAACATCTTTATTGGAGTATAATTGCTTTACAACGGTGTGTTAGTTTCTGCTAGTCCCCTACTCTTAATCATGAGCCGACAGCCAAGGATTACTAGATAACTGAAAAAAGACTCTAACAAGGAATATAAAGACCATAATAAACACACAGGACAGAGCAATCTGGAGAAAAGAGAATCTATTCAGGGAGATGGAAATGTCAAATAAACAAAAAAATGAACCATATTTAATATCCTCAGAGAGTTGAGATGGTATTACTTCTCTGAAAACCCCCACCCCAAAATGTTATAAAAAAGTAACAATCACAAAAACCACTTCTTGAAAATTAGAAATATGATAGAAATAAAATACTAAAAAAAAGTTTGGAGTTGGTGATAACGTCAGAGAAACTTCCCAGGCAGTACAGCAAAATAACAAAAAAATGGAAAACAGAAGAGATGAGAAAATTAAGAGGATCAGACTAGGACGTCTGAATAATAGGAGTTTCAAAAAGTGAAAAGAGAGGAAGTAGAATGAAGGAAATCAGTGAAAATTTCTTAGAACTGAAGGACAAAAGTTTCTAGATTAAAATAATCCTCTAGGTGCCCAGCAGAAATGGATGAAACAGACACACATCAAGGCACATCACTGTGAAACTTAATCACAATGGAAACAAAGAGAAGATCCTATAAGCTTTCAGAAAAAAAAGATGTCACATCAGAATAAAGAACAGCTTTAGACTTCTCATACAGCAACCCAGCAAACAAGACTTTTGTCATTGCCCAGCAGCATGAAGGTGGGGGGAAACAATGCTTTTACAATGATTGTAAACCCGGAATTCTATATTCAGACCAACTATCAGTCAAATACTGGGGCAGAATGAAACTTTCAAGTCCTCCAAAAAATCTAAGTCACATCCCCTCTTCTTCAAGAAAACTACTGGGGATGTTCTCCATCAAAGCATAAGTACACAAAGGATGAGAAAAGAGTCATACAGGAAATGGGAGATTCAAACAAAAGAGCGAATCAGAGGGAATCCCCCGGAGAATGGTTAGGGAGATCTCAAGATATCTGCGCATGGATGTAGAGGGCAACCAGTCCAGACTGGAACAATATGACTTGAGACAGCCATTCATCACCACCATTGTACCATCTTTTAAATGTGAGGACAGAATGCCTATGTGAGCCTAGCTTGAATTCTTCTTTGTAACTGTCTCAACCATCTGCCAGTGAAACTCTTGCTCTCTCCACCATGCCCTGCTGTCTAGATCAGCCTAGAACACTCATTTTATACCAGCAAAGTGTTTTGCTTTAATCTATTTCTCACAGCCAGAGAAAGACCAGAGTGATCTTAGAAAATACAGTTAGCTCACTTCCCGTGACTACCTGCTCTGGTAGACTTCCAGCACATGGTCCATAAATTAGTTCTGCCAAATGCCCTGACTATGGTGAACCTTATGCTTTTGAATACTCATTCACGACTTTGCTCACTGGCTTCCCCAGAGTGAGCTCTTGTAAATTCACGGGGAAACTGAAGTCACATTATCTTCTCCTAGCAGTCTTAACAGTGGCAGTATTGCTCTGTCATACAGGTGGATTACAGATAGACTGTCCTTGCTATTTCACTTTTCAAAATTAAAAAAATATATTGTTTAGGGCAGCTGTTCAGTTGATGCCACGTGTCCTGAGCTAGTCTTGGAGGTGCTGCCAGGAGTTACTGGACCCTGTGAAGACCACTCCTGGATCTTGGGTTAAAAATCTGTATTCTAATCTGAACTGTGGGAAGAAGGATGGTTGGTGATATTCCTACTTGAAGGACATCATGTTTTCCAGACTAGCACATGTGCAGACTGTTGCTGTCCTTCACCGTGGAATTCATTCTTCAGTGGCTTCTGCTATTGGGTTGGCCAAAAAGTTTGCAAGATGGTACGGAAAAACTCGAATGAACTTTTTGACCAACCCAATACATCTGCTGCAACTAAAAACACAGTCCAAGGCCCTCCATCCTCTTATTACATTTTTGAATGGGAATCTAAATATGGTGCCCACAACTACCACCCTTTACCTGTAGCCCTGGAGAGAGGAAAAGGTATTTACATATGGGATTTAGAAGGCAGAAAATATTTTGACTTTCTGAGTGCTTACAGTGCTATCAACCAAGGGCACTGTCATCCAAAGACTGAATGCTTCGAAAAGTCAGGTGGATAAAGTGACCTTAGAGCTTTCTACAACAACATGCCTGGTGAATACAAAGAGTATGTTACTAGGGCTTCCCTGGTGGCACAGTGGTTGAGAATCCATCTGCCAATGCAGGGGGACATGGGTTTGAGCCCTGTTCCAGAAAGATCCCACATGCCGTGGAGCAACTAAGCTCATGTGCCACAACTACTGAGCCTGCGCTCTAGAGCCCGCGAGCCACAACTACTGAAGTCTACGTGCCACAACTCTGAGGCCCGTACACCTAGAGCCTGTGCTCCACAACAAGAGAAGCCACCGCAATGAGAAGCCCACACTCCGCAAGAGAGTAGCCCCCGCTCGTTGCAACTAAAGAAAGCCCGAGTCCAGCAACAAAGACCCAACGCAGACAAAAAAAAAAGAGTATGTTACTAAACTTTTGAACTACTACGAAGTTCTTCCTATGATTACAGGAGTGGAGGCTGGAGAGAGTGCTTGCAAACTTACTCGGAGATGGGGATATACTACTGAGAAGGGTATCCCAAAGATTGTTTTTTGCAGCCGGAAACTTTTGGGGTAGAACATTGTCAGCAATCTCCAGTTCCACACACCCAACCAGTTACAATGGTTTTGGACCATTTATGTCAGGTTTTGAAATCACTCCATATAATGATCTGCCTGTTCTTGAGCGTGCACTTCAGGATCCAAATGTTGTGGCGTTCATGGTGGAACCAACTCAGGGTGAAGCAGGCGTTGTTGTTCTGGATCCAGGCTACCTTGTGGGTGTGCAAGAGCTCTAAACCCAGCACCAGGCTCTGTTTATTGCTGATGAAATACAGACAGGATTGGCCAGAACTGGTAGATGGCTGGCTATTGATCACGAAAATGTCAGACCTGATACAGTTCTTCTAGGAAAGGCACTTTCTGGTGGTTTATACCCTGTATCCACAGTGTTGTATAATGATGAAATAATGTTGACCATTAAACCAGGGGAACATGGTTCTATGTACGGTGGCAATCCACTAGGCTGCCGAGTGTCCATCACAGCCCTTGAGGTTTTGGAAGAAGAAAACCTTGCTGAAAAATGCAGACAAATGGGTATCATCTTGAGAAATGAACGCATGAAGCTACCTTCTGATATTGTAACTGCTGTAAGAGGAAAAGGATTATTAAATGCTATTGTTATTAGAGAAACCAAAGACTGTGATGCTTGGAAGGTATGTCTGTGACTTCGAGATAATGGACTTCTGGACAAGCCAACCCATGGTGATATCATCAGGTTTGCACCTCCGCTTGTGATCAAGGAGGAGGAGATTCTGGAGGCCATGGACATCATTAACAAGAACATCTTGCCTTTCTGAGGGTGGTGACAGTTTTCAGTGGCGCCTGGTAGCCAGCTGGAGACAGGCAGTCAGTTGACATCCTGTAAAAAGCTCTGCGTTTCTGTGCTTAATGCAGGTATATTCCACTCCCTTGTGGCAACAAGGGCTTTTAAAAAATATATGTTTTCAGTTCATACATAATAGAATGACACTTATAAATGTGCAGTGTGCTGTGTAACATGACTAAAAGAATGTCCTGGCATCTTATATTCAATTAAGTGGTTTTGTGTGTGTGTGTGCTTTCTAAGGTGAGATGCCTCTCTCTATATAGAAAGCCTTTTAATCAAGCCCCTCAGCATAGTTTATATATGTTTTAATAATTTCCTTGCTGGTATAAATGTTTGTATTTGAAAAAGTTATATGAGGGTATTACACAGAAGACTTGCTTAACCTTATAAAGTTGAATCATAATCACCGAATTTTAGGAAGGATTAATGGTTAAGCTTACATAAAATCTACTAGATTTAAGTAAACTCCATATTGGCCAGCACCAGGATGTACTCTATGAATGTCATTATTTTGAATTAAGAATTAATGTTTAACATTTCCAGATTATGTTTTAAGTGTTTGATATAATTTGTAAAAAGTGTTTATTTTCAGTGTTTCTTTAACTTTAAAATAAAGCTCATATTTAAAATGTCAAAGAAGTATTGTTTAGGAATATGAATATGCATGGTAACATTATTATTATTTTTTAAATGTAAGCTAATGATGAATACAAATTTTAGAACGGTGGTTTCCTTTGGGAGGGAGGGAAGGGAAGGCGTATACAGGTAACTTCTAAGGTTCTATATCTTTACCTGGGAGGTGTTCAAATTTGTTACTGTTATTAAAAATAACAAAAACATTTTATATGCTCTTCTGTGTGTGATACATTTCAGCATATTAAAAGAATGTAATTAATCTCCATACCTTGAAGACTTAACTCCGTAGCTCTTTTGAGGTCATCATCTTCTTTCTGTTCCCAAGCCTCCTAAACGGATAAGAACAAAACTAGGGTATTTAAAGAAGTATTGATTAAACTTATTTAATGAGGATAAAATCCACTGCTCTGAAAGTATTTGCTAATGTTTTCTATAATCTTATGGATGTTTGGAACATGACCTCTTGAGGGATGTGGAGAAGTTCTTTACTTTTTCCAACACTGTCTTCCTAAAACAAAATCCTGGGGGTTAAAAAGGCTTAAATGCTATCTTTTCTAGTTAGTGATGCTTGGCTTGCCAACCAAAAGCCATTCAATGTGACATTATGATGTAATTCCCTTTTCTTCTAACATGTATGAGATACCTGGAACATAGCAGATACTTAGTGAATAGCTCTCTTTTCTTCCCCTGATTTACAGGATTTGCCATGTTCCTTGGTATAAATACTCCTACGATGGCCAATTTTAAGCTACCAATGTGACTATGAATGCAGATTTGGGAAGTATGTATAGTGGGCTCTCCTAAGCTGACAGGGAGCTGGCTCTAGCACAGACCCTATGCCTATGACATCAAGATAAACAATATTGGGCTTCCCTGGTGGCACAGTGGTTGGGAGTCCACCTGCCAATGCAGGGGACACGGATTCGTGCCCCAGTCTGGGAAGATCCCGCAAGCCCCGGAGCAGCTGGGCCCGTGAGCCATGGCCGTTGAGCCTGCGCGTCCAGAGCCTGTGCTCCGCAACGGGAGAGGCCACAACAGTGAGAGGCCCGCGTACCGCAAAAAAAAAAAAAAAAAAAAAAAAAAAAAAAGATAAACAATATTTCCGCAACATATTATTCACAGATTTCTATTTTTATTCTTGTTAAAGAAACCATAAACATGTAAAAGAAGCTTGGTAAATACTAAATGAATGCTGCTGACTGTTGCTTTTCTAATACATACGAGGTTTTCTTAGAAAAAAATTGTACCTCTGAAAATGTCTCAAAGATGACTCATTATAAAAGGAATAGGAAAATGTTTATTACAAAAAAAAAAATTTCCCTCTCATTTTCAGAGAAAAGATAACTTACAAAGGATGTATGAGTAAAAAAAAAAAATTGTTTTATACTTTTCTCAATTCTAGACTTGTTGTTAAAGTTACTTAAATGTATAAGAAGCTTAGAATGAGCTATTCTGCATTATAGTCCTGGGAGCAATAATACTGTGTTCAAGAAAGTTACAGAGGTGATCTCTAAGAGGAAATATGATTACTTAAATTTATCCAAGTATATAAAGTCTATGCTGAAACAAGGTAAAGGACTCTCTTTTAGTAATTAATAGAATGATGCAGGTATACCAAACTAAAGAAACTTCATCTCATGATCCTATCCTCATATCTGAGAAAAATAAGATAGTTTTAAATGGGTCAGCTGACAAGAAAAATATATGTCTTTTGTCTAAGAAAAGGAGGGTTGCTGAATTTTTTCTTTTTCTGCACTATAAGGAACTATTGTTAAGAAACCAAACCATGGCCTTTTACACTAAGTTTTCTATAACAAATGATTACTATATGTTATTTGTAAGATAGTTTGACATATACACATCTTGATGACAAGGCAACCAGGGAGGTACTTCTTATAAATATCAATAAAAGGATACAGAGCAGGTGGCTCTGAAATAGTTTTAAAGCAGGAGTTCTCAACCTTGGCTGCACATTAGAATCACTGGGGGAAGTTTTTCTTTTTCTTTTTTTTCTTTAAAAAAAAACCCTTATTAAAAAAAAAAAAGAAATCTAGATGCCAGACCACACTCCAGATCAATTACATCAGAATTTCTGAGGGGCAGAACAACCCAGGCATCAGTATTTTTTTAGAGCTCCCTAGATAATATTAATGTGCAGTTTAAATTAAGGCCCAATATTCTAGTGACATTAGATCTCTTAATCTGATATTTGCAAACACTAAAATTGTGCATTCATTCTAGGGAGTCTTGGCAAATTTTTATTACTAACATGTATTGTATAGGATTAGATAACCATCAAAACATCACCTTTTAGTCAGATACCTCAGCTGACTGCAACAGTGCAAATTAACCAGCTTTGGCAAATATAAGCATAAAGAACTAAAAATTGAAGAATAGACAACTACATAAAGAAAAGAGCAGATAAATGTTAGTCTATGACTAAAATCTAAAAATTCAGATATTCCTGAGAATTTTATGTTCAAATAATTCATAGGAAAGGATTCATATTGTGAGAAAATGACCAAAACAAACATTTTGCCTTAAAATATTAATGATAAAATCATCATGGTATACCGGCTGTTTCAACTGCTTGCAAAATAAAGTTGGACTAGGGATGATCTCTAACAACTCGTCTTGCTTTAGTGTGCAATAAATTATAGTAATAGGAGGTAACCAACAAGACATTTTTTTGCATTTAGGTTTTTTAAAAAAGAAAAAGGACCAATGTTTCTGTTCCAAACCCAAGGCAAAAGCCCCAAACAAGTTTACTTTGTTTTGGTGGCTCAGTGGTTCACCGTATGTAAATCACCTGGAATAATGCCTGACACATAGTGCTTAACAAATGTTTTTTACTATTATTATTGTTCTATTTCTTGGAAAAGATAGGTATGGAGAAAGTAGCAATATAAATATCTCTTACTTGCTCTTGAAGGCTCTGAGCCAATGCCTGCTGAAGCTCTTGTTCCTCCCTTTCACGCTCCATATCATACTGCTGGAGCCAATCAACCTCTCCTTGAGTTCCTTCTGGAGTTTTGTTTTCTTTATTCTCATCACAGTCTTTAGTTATCTCGGTAAAACTGGCAGGATCTGAGGAAGCAGAACATAACATAACTGGGATATCCTCTTATAAACTGAACTCTGCACTAGAGTGTCATGCACTGTTCAAAGAGTAATGTATCCTAACCTCAGACATACCTGCTTGGGACACACAATCTCACCTTACTACATATCTAGATCAGGGTTTCTCAATCTCAGCACTACTGACATTTTGGGTGGGATAATTTTTTGTTTGGTGTGGGGAGAAGGGCTGCCCTGTACACTGTATAGTGTTTAGCAATATTCCTGACCCCTACCTACTACATGCCAGTAGCAACCCCACACTCCCCAGTTGTGACAACCAAAAGTGACATTGTCAGATGTCTCCTGGGGGACAAAACTGCCCTTGGTTGAGAAACACTGACCTACAGCAATGGTTCTGAAACTTAAGCAATCATCAGAAACACTATGGTTAAGGATGGAGAAGAATAAATAGCCATATTCAAAGGTCATGTCACATGACCAAGTACTAGGAATAAAGTATTGTTTAGGGTAGATGAAGTAAGAATTAGGATAGAATACTTAAGCTAAGTACTGAGATTTTCCCATTTATTACACTGTATGTTATATGAGCGTTTTTACATTAATTATCAAATGAGCCTTGAACATATTCTAAATCAAAAGAGCTACATAAAATATGTAATAAACATCTCATGTAGCATATAAGTATATGACAACATATATATTTAAAACATTCATCCAAGGAGGTAAGAAAAAATATTAACCTTTTACTTCTTTCTGTTCATTCTCAATTTCTAGATTATGGCTAGCTGGAATAATAATATTATTATTATAAATATTATTATTATTATAAATAATATAGGCATAATTTTGTTCTAGTTATCTGAATTTCATTATTTTTAATATAGGTTAAGAGTGGGGAGAAGAGGAAGGAACTTCCTTCCCTCCCTCCCTTCTCAAACACTTTACAAAGCAAAAATTTTCATCTTAGTAAGTTAAGGAAGTTCTCATAAAAAGAATTCAACTGGTTAACAAGAACTACCTTTACAGATTTATTTCACATGGATTGTTTTAAAATTACTAAGTGCTCTTTACCTGCCCCAATACTGCATTGTAACCATTTAGATGGTAGATAATTTTCTATAGCACAGACAACTCTGAAGCTTACAGCATCTTGGTTTTAGACTCTAAGTCAGCAACTAGTCATCATTTTTTAATTGAACTGACTTGCTGACTGAGTATTTATCATTGAAACTAATTCTGAATGTTCATTAAAAGAGGAAAAGAAACTCAGGATATTATTAAGTGCAAAAAGCAGTATGATTCCAATTAAAAAAAAATTATACTCCTCCATTCTTGGAGAATGTAATTTTCCATAGCCTCCAAGGGGCAGCTCTGTGGCGTATAAGATCCCACCTGTCCCTCTGGCCTTAGCTTACTGGACCAGGAATGAATATCTGAAAGAATCAACCAATCAGACCACTTCTGGAAATTTGGAACCATGATATTCAAAGTTAGTTGATGTTGAGCGTTTCAAGTGGAAGAAAGATTGGGGAGTTGAGGCTGGTATTTTAGGGCATAAGATGAGGATTATTACTTTTATTATCAAAACATACTCATAAAAAGAAGGTGACAGAGGCACAATTTTTCTTAACCAATAATTTTCAGCACTCAATGTACCAATGTACCTCACACAATCCTAGTATTACACTAGCAATTAATCCATGTGATAGAAAACAGATGTAAGAAAGTTTACTTTAAGATGCTAAAAATCAATATACATCTGTCTTCAGGACAAGATTATCAGATGGATACAAAAAAACATTTCAGATCTAGGAACAAATATGACCATGAAATAAAAAACACAGAGGGGAACCATGTGTTAAAACTCAAACATTCTTATACTAAATATATCATCTGCCGCTTCTCCCACCCCAAATGAAAGGTGCTCCTTTCCTACATTCTATATTTCAGTCACTGGGATCACTGTCCACCCAGTTTAGTTGTTTTTTTTTTTTTTTTTTGAAGATAGAAACCTGGGAGTCATTTTGACTTCTCATTTATCCCTTCATATTACATAAATCGTTATTTCCTAATTATCTTTCGAATCCATCAACTGTTTTTCTTTCTTTCTTTTTTTAAAAATATTTATTTGGCTGTGCTGGGTCTTAGTTGTGGCACGTGGGATCTTTTTTTTAGTGTGGCATGCGGGCTCCTTTTAATTTATTTTTTAGTTGCGGCATGCAGGATCTAGTTTCCTGACCAGGTATTGAACCTGGGGCCCCTGCACTGGGAATGCAGAGTCTTAACCACTGGACCACCAGGGAAGTCCCAACTGTTTTTCTTTTCAATGCCAAAACCTTGGCTTAGGGCACCATTAACTTTTGGTCTGGACTACTGCAATAACTGCCTAACAGGTCTCACAAGATACTTAGGTTCTTCTCTAATTTATGTGCTACACTGCAGCCAGAAATGATCTTTTTCAAATATAAATCTTTATCAAATACTTTTTCGCTTAAAATTATTCAGTAACTTCCTAATGCTTTTGAAATAAAAGTCCAAACTCCTAAACATGGTTTTAGGCCATGTAAAAACTGGAGACTGCATAACTCTCTAGTCTCAACTTTTTGCTTTTCCCCCTCAACACTATGTTCCAGCCATGCAGATCATTCTGAACTTCTGTAGGTCCACTAACTTACCATGGCCTTTCTCATGTCTGGGCCTTTGCATACACTCTTCCCCTCCCTTTGACTAACAGTAAAACCCTACTTAACCAGTATTCCTTCCCTTCCTCAGCTGATTCATGAGACAACCAATCTGATGAGCCCCAAATATTTATTGAGACTCTACTATATGCCAGGCACTGCTAAAGAAGCTGGGGATATAGTGATAATTAAGGCAAGATGGCCCTTGCCCTGAAGGCGCTTAAGTGCAAAGCTTCTGAGATGAAAATGAGCTTAGCATGAGGGACACAGAGAGAATGCTAGTATGGCTAAAACAGAAGAGTGAAAGAGGGGGAAAGTAGAGATAGACCATGGTGAGAAGCTTGGATTAAGTGTAATGGGAAATCACAAGTTTTAAGCAGAAGGGTGACCGTGATTTAAGCTTCAGAAAGATTATGTTGGCTGCTTTGTTCATGAAGGAAGGTCTGTAGTGGGGCAAGAGTGACGGAAGAGACATTAGGAATCAACTGTAGTGGACCAGATGAGAGATGGAAGGCTAGAGTTACAGCTATGAAGATGCTGATAAATGATTAAATTCAGGATATATTTTGGAGGTACAGCAGACTAGACTTATTGATGGACTGAATGTAAGGTGTGAAGTAAAAAAATCAAGGGAGACATATTTTTTGGCCTGAGTCAAAAAATGGTGGATGGTAGTACCATTTGCTGATATGGGGCAGGGTTATGGGGGGGGCGGGGGGCAGTTAAAAATTAGACAGCCAAATGGACATTTCAAGTAGGAATTTACATGTGTAAGTTTAAAGCTCAGGGGAGAGATCCGGGCTAGGGATATGAATTTGATATTTCATCAGTATGTGAGGTTATGGTAATGTCTGAGATCACTCAGGGAGAGAACTTTAGGAAAAAAGACAGCTAAGGACAGTGTCCTGGGAATACTCCAACAGTTAGAGGTCTGATGAGGGAAGCAAAAAACAAAACCATAAACCCTGGAATGAACAGTTGGTTTAGTAGGAATAAAAAACCATGGCAAGAATAGTTTATAGAAAAAAGTTTATAAAGCTTTAAATGTTAAGGAGGGAGTGATGGATTGTATGAAAATTGCTAATGCAAACTTTATAAAGACCATTTCAGTGGAGTGGTGGGGATGAAAGCCCACTTGGAGAGGGTTGACAAGAGAATGGGAGATGGTAAGAAAGTAGAGGGAATGAGTAAAACAACTCTTTCAAAGGATTTTTCCGGGAAGGGAGCAAAGAAAGGGAGCAGTGGCTAGAGGGAAACACAAGGCCATGAGAGTTTTAAAAAGATGGGTGATGTTAAGGCATACCAGGAATAATTTAGAAGAGGGAAGACCTGATGCAGAAGAGAAAGAGTATCATTTCAGGAGGGAAAGTCTTTAGAAGGCACAAGTAGATGAGATCTTGGATATGAATGGAGGGATTGGCCTTAAATAAGAAGAGGGACATTTCCTCCATAACAAAGGTGAAGGCAGAGTTTTCATCTGACTGCATCTATTTTCTTTGAAAGGTATACAGCTAAGTTATGTGCCTAGAGCATGTGTGGAAGGAGAACTACAGATTTGAGAAAGACATGGAGACCAAGAAAAGAAATTTACTAAGGAACTATAACAGAACTGACTAGTAGCATGTAGTGCCCATGTAAGAGCATGGTCATGATTTTGAGGAAAGTATAGTCAGCACAGTTTGGGGACTTTTCTCCAGCAATCTTCAGCTGCTTGGGTGTAGGCATGGAATAAGAAGCTGGTTGAACTGGGAGATGGGACTTTGTTAGGTGATTGAGAGAAGAAAACAGAGGAAAGAGATAAAAGTACCAAAATATGGCATATAGGCTGGGGAGGGAAGTGGTGACAAGAGGGAGGTGATGAATAGCAAAAAGTAGAAGACAATGGATTGGAAGTCTTAATGAGATCAAGTAATTGTTGAAATAAGAATATATTAGGTGAGCTAGGGGGAGAGAAGGGTTAGAGAAGCATATTTGAAATTAAGATTTCAAAGGTGGTACATTTATTGATGATGACAAAGTCTAGAGAAGTGGTTCTCAAACCTCAGCATGCATCAGAATCAACTGGAATCAAAACACAGAATGCTGAGTCCCACATCCAGAGTTTCTCACTCAGCAGGTGTGCAGTGGGGTCAAGAATGGCATTTCCAGCAAGTTCCTACATGATACTGATGGCCAGGAGACACACTTTGAGAGCTACTGGTTTAGGGTATGAGTTTTGGCAGTTATCAAGATGGGGTAGAAGAAAAGTTCTTTGGAAATAAGATTAGGAATTGAGAAACCAGGCTGTTGAAATGGTCACTTATGAGGATGCTGAAAGCCCTAAGAATGCTGATGGGCATGGAGTGACTGGACGGTAAAAGAGAGCTACAGACAGAGATAATAGGTGGCAAAGTCTGAAGTCACGTACCAAAGGAGCTGGGGTTTTTGTAGGATGAAAGAAGACAAGCAGTTGGAAATGGCAATGAGCAACAAGGAAAAAACCATCTCCAGGCTCTGAAGTTTTAGGGTATGGGGAAAAAAACCCAGCTTATACTTAAAAGAATAGTAGGACAATCCATAATGGGAGTCTTTCAAAGAAAAATTGGCCTGACTAGGGACTAAAGGGACCTAACAACCAAATGCAGGGGGTAAGCTTTGGGTTCTAGATTTTTTAAAAAGTGTAAAAAATATTTTGGAGATAATTGGGTAAATGTGTATGTGGGCTATATATTAGAACTACATATAGAATTACTGTTAATATTCTTAGGTATGACAATTGTTATATAGGAAAACTTCCGTGTACTTAGGAGAGTCAGGCTTAAGTATTTTAGGGTGAAGTATTATGATACCTGCAACTTCAAATGGTTCCATTAAGAAAAGAGTGTGTGTGTGTGTGTGTGTGTGTGTGTGTACGCACGCACGCACACGCAATCTCTAAAGATGGCCTCCAATGAACCATGCCTACAGGTATTCTAACTCTGTGTGGTCCACCTCACAGTGAATCTGGGCAGGTCCTGTGAGTGCTTTAATGAAATGTGGTGGAATTGATTCTGTCCCAATTTTGAGCCTATACATTAAGGAGGCCTGGCAGCAGCCTCTTTTGTGCTTTTGGGAGCCCTGAGCTATCATGTAAGAAGTTTGGCTACCATGCTGAAGAGGCCATACAGGAAGGGAGAGGCCCTGAGATTACATGAAGAGATGAAAAGCTGAGGAGAAGAGGGGAAGGGAGATGGCCAGGGAGAGGGGACCAGAAGAACAGAGAGGATATCTAGCCAGCTCAGCTGACCCTTCTAACCAACACAACCCATGTGCCAAGGTGAGCCATCTTGGATGTTGTAGCGCAGTTAAACCCCAGCCAACATCACACAGAGCAGAAAAAACTAGCAGCTAAGACCAGTCAATCCACAGTAATGAGATATTAAAATTACTGTTGTTGTAAAGCACTAATTTTGGGGTAACTGCTGCACAACTACACATACACACAGGGGCAGTGTGGAAGGGAGAGAAAAAAATGTGACAAAATGTTAATGAATCTATGTGAAGGGTATAAAAGTGTATATTGTTTTATTCTTCAATTTCTCTCTGGATTTGAAACTTTCAAAATAAAACCTTATGGAGGGTTTGATCACATTTGATCGTTCCTTAGAATTATTATTGATTTTTAAAGTATGATAATGATATGGAGGATAGGTTTTTGTAAAAAGAGTTCTTATCTTTTAGTGATACTGAAATTCTTACTGATGAAATGATCTAGTATCTAGGATTCACTTCCAAGGGCAGTGATTGTAAGTTTAGTAAGAGAAGGGGACTTCATAAGGGTACTTGCATCAAGAGGTAAAAAAAGGTGTAAAGAAAAAAGAAAAAAAAGGAAACATCTATATACAAAAATCATCAGCTTTTTGTTTCCAGTTAAATTGAGGAAATACTCTTATTTTACTTGCACATAAAATAATTCAAAACTGAGGAGGCCCTAACAACCCCAAGAATACAGAAAATAATTTTGTGATATACTACTATTCTCTTCATCTCCAAAATCCTAGGCTTGATATACGGAAACACGTTAGCTAGCTACCTAGATACAGATGCTAAAGATATAGATACTAAAGATATCAGGAGAAAATATTAGACTTGGCCCCAGGAAAAGGAAGTGAAAATTTTCTACTTAAAAAATCTTAAAACACCCATAGTGCAAGGCAAGGAGGCTCAGCTCTGTTGTTTGAAGTGATAGCTTGAGAAATAACAAAATATGAGTAAAAATTACCACAAAAATAATTTTTATCTGTATAGCGCTTTACATAATATGTATATACTATCTAACATTCTACCCACAACTATCTGAAGTAGGTCTGGTAGATTCCCCATACAGAGGTAAGAAAACTGAGTATCGAAGAGGTTAAATTACCTATTTGGAAATTTATAACTAGTAGGTGGTATAGCTAAGACTAGACACCCAAGACCCTCTTAGTTCAGTGGTCTTGCCACCATTATGAAGGGATGAACCCAAAGAAGAATGGAGAACTTAAATTATTTATACATTAAAACTTGGTATAAGTTCAGATATACAAAAATGAAGAATTACACAAATTTCTGAGAGCAGTGGTGTGAAAAAAGTGACCAAAAACTGACACAAACATTTTTTTTTTTTTTTGAGGTACGTGGGCCTCTCACTGTTGTGGCCTCTCCCGTTGCGGAGCACAGGCTTCAGACGCGCAGGCTCAGCGGCCATGGCTCACGGGCCCAGCAGCGGCCGTGGCTCACGGGCCCAGCCGCTCCGCAGCATGTGGGATCTTCCTGGACCGGGGCACGAACCCGTGTCCCCTGCATCGGCAGGCGGACTCTCAACCACTGCGCCACCAGGGAAGCCCTGACACAAACATTTTTTAAATGCACAAGAATACTAACTTTTCTTTTGATGTACACCTAAAGGGACATGGCATACTTTACCACTAGCCTCTGGATACTAACTCACAATATTTGCTTCTCATTTTTTTAAACTGTTAGAAAAAAAAAAGCACAAAAATATTATTAGCTCTGTTATTCAGATCCATCTCACCTCCCATTATGTAGAAGTCATTTGTTACTATAAAGCTTTGGAACACAGCTGTGCCTGTTTAACAGATGTTTATTTTCATTAAACCTACCGGGCTCTGTGACTGTTTTTGGCTTCTCAGTTTCCACAGGGTCTGGATTTTCAGACATTTCTTGAATATCATCTTCTGCAAATCCAGTATCAGGGCTGCTGGTTGGTTTATCATCATCTTCATGACTGAGAGGTGGTGAAGCTTCTCTTTTACTTATCTCTAAAACAGCTGCTAGAAGCTCTTCTTCACTCATTCCGTCAAATCCTGAGTTTTCCAATTCAGACTTACCAGGTTCTAGTCTGCAAGATTTTGAATCCTGAAGAATAGAGCTGCTTTTAGAAGAAACCAGAATGCCTACAAATATAGCAATCTTGTAGTTTAAAGTGATAGAGACTCCCCTGGTGGCACAGTGGTTAAGAATCCACCTGCCAACGCAGGGGACACGGGTTCGAGCCCTGGTCTGGGGAGATCCCACATGCTGCAGATCAACTAAGCCTGTGCAACACAAGTACTGAGCCTGCGCTCTAGAGCCCATGCGCCACAACTACTGAAGCCCGCGCGCCTAGAGCCCCGTGCTCCGCAACAAGAGAAGCCACCGCAATGAGAAGCCTGCGCACCGCAACAGAGTAGCCCCTCCTGGCTGAAACTAGAGAAAGCCCACGCACAGCAACAAGGAAGGAACGGATGGAGGGAGGGAGGGAGGGAGGGAAGGAAGAAAGGAAGGAAGAAAGAAATCTTGCCATTTGTGACATCACTGAAGGACCCTGAGGGAAATAAGTTACACAAAGACAAATAATGTATGATCTCACTTACATGTGGAATCTAAAAAACAAACAAACAAAAAAACTAAGCTCACAGATACAGAGAACACATTGGTTGTTACCAGAGGTGGGGGCTAGGGAGTGAGTGAAATGGGTGAAGGGGCAAAAAGGTATAAACTTCCAGTTATAAAATAAATAAGTCACAGGGATGTAATGTACAGTATGGTGACTACAGTTAATAATATCATACTGCATACTGAAAGGTGCTAAGAGTACATCTGAAAAATCCTCATTCACAAGAAATGATCCATCCTGTGTATTTATTAAGTTTGCTGATGCTGGTTATGAAAGGCATTTGTTTGGACAGTCAGATATTTTGGCGAGAAATTACTTACCTTTTCCAGGTCTTCCTGCTGCTGTTCACTGCCTGACATTTCACAAAGTCTCTGGCTAAGGGCCACAGAGCGTTTAAGCTCATCTTCACTGTCTGAATCAAGGCATAAAGCCAAGGAGTTCTTGGATTTGAAGGTGAAATTCCTGTAATTTAAGAAAAACGAACAAACAAAAAAACCCTATGTAAGTCTGACAAATAAACATTTGTCCTTGTTATTTTTTTGAAGTATAAATATCAATTAAAACAAAAAGCTTTTCCATTATGGAGAATGATTTAACAGAGAAAAAAAGATATATGAAAAGAGGTATATTTAAGAATTACCTTTGCCCTACTCCAAAAGAGCCATGCTTTGAAAATCAGACAATTCTTACGCTATTATATATTATCAGTAAACCAATCACTTTGTGCCTTTTTTCTTTTAATGATCAACTCCAAAGAAGTTTGTTACTGGCTTTATAAAGCAAGTACTTTACTGAATGCATGCAGACATAGCAATGAATACATTTTTGACAAGAGAGTGCATGAGGACTAATTTTTGCTCTTTTAAATTATGATCCATGTACTTTGAAATTAACAGTAACATTCCACTTATCCATTTATATGTAGGTCCAACTTCTGGCAACCTCTGCCTTCTAGAACACAGGAACTTAAAAGTAAACAAAACAAAACAAAACAAAACAAAAAAAACTCCTCTGAGGAAGGCAGCAGTTTCAAAGCCCATGAACTTTACTCTTCAGGCAGGGACCCTATTTCCCCAGGAAATAGTGTATAAAATAATGTAGCAAGTTCATCAAGAAATGAGAGCTAAGAAATGAGAGAGAATAACCATAAAAAGGGCAATAAAGAACTATAAAGTAATTTAATGTAAAGGTAAACTGTCTTATAAGAATTAAGAGCCTCTGAGGGCATTATCATATTAAAACACAGTGTGATAACTGATATTTACAATGCCAATTTTAAGTAATTACAATATATTTAAATTATCTGCAGTGTATTTTATTTTATTTAATATAAGGAATTCTGTAAGCTTACAGAGATATAACCATCTAAAATGGTTAAAACATTTTAAAGATTAAAATTAAAAAGGCAATGTTTATAAGGACAAGCTTCAGTTTAATAAAAATTCATTTATTTGGAATATCAAATATTATTCTTCAATGATACCAGATAAGTAAGGTGTTACTGTGTTGTCTTCTAAGTGAGCTGAAAATAAACTAAAGGAAAAAGTGGTAAAGGTCAAAAAGCACAAATTTTCTTTGATGAAGGTTAACATAAATTCATATGCTGTACTAAAAAAAAAAATGTAAAATGGAAATTGGAAAATGCAATAATCTAAATGTGAAAACTGTAAATAAACATGTAGAATGATGGCACCAAGAAATAAGAGGCCACAATGGAAATCAGGAGGATTGCGTAGCAACGTAGATCAAAGAAAAGAGGCAAGTGGTCAGTGATAAACCCAACCATAGTCTTTGGCTGAGAGCAGCCAGGATATCACTGCACTTCAGTCTGAACACTTGAATAGCCTCCCAATATGTGTTCAAAAAGGGTTAATATAACTTAGAAATAGCCAATTAGCCATCTTAATTCTTCATTTCTGATTTCATGCTCACCAAGCAAAACTGAACATATTGATTTATTTATCCATGTAAATACTTTGCTGAAGGAGGGTGACACCTGGCTACTAATATACCAGGGTCAAATGTGACAAAGGACATTATAGAAGAACCAATCATATTCTGGTTCATAGCTCAGCCTCTTTTAAGTTTGATCGGCATGACAGGTCTTCTAGGGCCTAATCATCCTTTATTGACCAACTCTCAAATTCTCATAGCAGTAAGACCCTGGAGAACAGATTGACCATGCCAAGTAAAATGATGCCCAATGAAACCATCTCTTTCTTGAAGCTATAGTGATTTGGTACATAAAGAGTGCATTCCATTAATAGTTACTATATTCACAGAAGGCAGCTTGCCTGTAGTAAGGAAAAATATTCATCCTGTAAATGCATCACTTGCTCACTTTCTAAGCAGCCAAGTGGTATTGCTCATTTGTATCTTGAGAACGGGCAAGAGTATTCATATCGGTACCATTTCAGATTTCTAGTCAGTTAGTCATCTGGTTTTAATTGCACTGAAAAATAATTAACAGGAGGAAAAGAAAATAGCAATTCCCAAATGTCATTTTATGGTTATATAAGCCCCCCAAAAGCCCTTAAACAACAAAAGTGTCTCTTTTCTAAAAGTACTTTGGGACATCAAATTTTTAGAAAAACTAATTTTAAAGACAAATGACAACGAAGTCATTTAGTTCCTGTCTAATCAGGAACTGTGGTTCTAGTCAAATCACAGAGGAGGTATATTAAAAAAAAAAGTATTTGTTTCCTTCTTGGAGAAACTTTTGGTCTTAAGCAAAAAACATTTGTAGAATAGCTACATTCTAATGTGTATTTGTTTTCCTGTCCCCTTTCAGAATAGCTCCAGCTCAGTGTCTAAGACAAGAAGTCCCACACTGGCTAGCAACAGGTGAAAAGATATTTTGGGATCTCCATGTGTATATTTGAAGAATGGTGCTTTTTATACCAGTAGGGGTTATTTTAACCCTTCAATCCTTAAAATCCCTCATCATTAGTCAATTTCTAGAGTTGTAGGATGAAAATATTACATACAACAGATGATTTAAGAAGTTTTAAAACAAAATTTTGAGAGGACCATCTGAACTTGATTCAGTGTTAAAAACTTGATACTCACTAAATTACAGTTTAAAGCATATTCAGGAAAATTCCAAAGTACAGTAATGCAGAGCAATTATCATGCAAAAAGAGAAACAATAAGAAAAGGGGAGGGGATAATCTTGGAAATCAGGGTAAGCCAAATCCTTAAAAATACAAATTTTGGGTACACAAGAAATATAACTCACTTTGAAGGTGTAGAAGGGCTGGTGATGCAGGAATTCACCATTTGAGAGGCTTTCAATGGTCTAGAACTATCAGAAAATTAGAAAATATATATGTATACAATTACTATTACTAAAAATATATTTAACTTATTAAATGATTATTCTGTATTATAGTCCCTTATATATCCTCTTGAAAAACAAACAATTATAATACTTTTAAACTAACAATAGAGGCCAAAAGAGAAAACAAAATACTTTCTCTAGGCTCTTCCTTATCTAATGATCTAAATAAACAACATTGAAAACGAAGTCAAATACAATATAAAGAGAACAACTTGGGAAATTCTCTTTGTCTCAGTTCTTTTAAGCAATAAAATAACAATAGCTCTCATTTATTGAGGACTTACTAGATGTCAGGCACTGTAGTAAGAACTCTTGTGTATTACCTCATTTAATGTTCACAACTACCCTGTTATTTTCCCTACAGACAGGTCAAGGAATTTGTTCAAAATCTTAAAGCTATCATATCACCGAGTCAGAGAGCCTGGTTTCAGGCCTGTGATCATTAAACAGCCTTGGCTAATGGTTTGAAAGTACTGCCAGAAAGAATACTAGCTCCACCAGTAGAGGGCAGTTTCCATCAAGCAAAAACATCTATTCTAATGAAAGGCCATAAGAGAAAAATCCAGAAACACTGATTCTCTGGGAACATGTTGTTATTGACTTATTGAGGCCTTTGGTGTAAACGTACATGATGTAGAATATATTTCAATTATTAATCCAAGGGGAATAATTTTTACAAAACTTCATTAATTCATGTTAGCAAATGTTCATTTGCTTTCTGTAATGTCTATTATTCCATGTCAATGAAGAGACCTGGCTCTTCCAGTTACTAACTGTATGAGCTTAAGAAAATCACTTAATTTCCTTGGATCTCCTCTGTAAAATTAAGAAAGACAAAAATCTCTAAAATCCCTTTCACCTCTAAAGCTCTAGAACTTTATGATTATACCAAACTAGTGTTCAAGTATAAAAAAGAACTACAATATATGGCTCCAAAGTAATGCAAGTACGCAGAAGAAAGAGCAACATTTAGAGAAGTCTTAAGGTTTTCCTGGCATTCATGATGACGCAAAATAGAATGTAAAAGTTACTTCTTTTCTCAAGGAAAAATTTCGAGGAGCCATTGAAGTTCTTTGCTCAAACTGGTAATAATACATTTATGAAGACACAATCTATTTTGGGGGTCCCAGCATAATATTTAATGTACTGTTTCTCAAGTTTGCATACTCCAGAGTCAGCAGAGGCATTTGTTAAAAATATTGATTCCCCAGCCCTATATCAGATTTGCTGAAACAGAACTCCTAAGGAACAAACACAGGAATCAGTATTTTCAGTGTTCAAGTGACTCTTACGATCATGCAAATTTGGTTTATATTCCCCAAATGTATCAAACTATCTTCTAGTGATCTAAAAGAGTAAGGAGCACTCCCGGAAAAGGTAATTTATTATGAAAGGCAATTAATATATGTTGAAAGTTTTTGTTTAAGCATTTTATTCAATTACTTAAATCAGGTAAAACTTAGCACGAAGTCCCAAAATAAAGCAAAATAAAAATCTCCTTCTTGGTCTGATTTTACCTGGAGTCATGTTATGTAGTTCAGTCATTCTTTTGATCAGATACTAAAAGCCTTTCTACTTCAAAAGGGAAAGAAATTCTCAAGGACTTACATTGCCATTTGTGCACTCCAACCAAGGTTGAAGGGTGGTTTTGTATTTTCAGTGCAATGAGATGAGAGGGTCAGGTATCTTGGAATGATGACTTGCTGCCCAATCTTGTTGTTAAGTGAGAGAGCAACATTGAAGCTATATCGTTTCAAATGAAGAATGAGGATCCTGAAAAACAGGAGATGATAACATTATTAGTTTATACATAATAGAGGTAGCTCTCTTACAGGTAAGAAGAGATCACTGTAACTAACCATGTTAGACAGCTTTTGATTTAAAGACTACATTAGGCTGAACTAAAGATCTGTCAAAGAACATTTACTGAATACTTGCCATGTGCTAGGCATTGTGCTAGGTACTAAGAATAAAAATAAAAATAAAACACAGGCATTGGGTAGATATTAATTATTAATTGGGAGGTCTCAGTAAAATAATGTTCCTAGAAAAAAAATCAAAACACATCAGACAAGAAAACTAATTTTAGAATACTGGTATTGATAATGGATCAAATCCCTAAATTATTTATTTCAATGTTATATAGTTTACCAAAAAATGGATGTTATATAACAACAAATGGTAATTTAAAGTGTTAAACAGGACTTCCCTGGTGGCGTAGTGGTTAAGAATCCGCCTGCTAATGCAGGGGACATGGGTTCGAGCCCTGGTCTGGGAATATCCCACATGCCGTGGAGCAACTAAGCCCATGTGCCACAACTAATAAGCCTGTGCTCTAGAGTCCACGAGCCACAACTACTGAAGCCTGCACATCTAGAGCCCGTGCTCCGCAACAAGAGAAGCCACCGCAATGAGAAACCTGCTCACTGCAACTAGAGAAAGCCTGCACACAGCAACGAAGACCCAACACAGTCAAAAATAAATAAATTTATTAAAATAAATGAAGTGTTAAACAGCCCTTATGTTTGATGGTGAAAATTAATTTTTTTAAGATGACTTTTGACAAGAACTATTCTTATTTCAGTAGCACATTCTCTAGAGAAAGGTAAGAGAGAAATAAAAAGTTTTCTCCACTTATAAAAAAGTTCTATATGGGCTTCCCTGGTGGCACAGTGGTTGAGAGTCCGCCTGCCGATACAGGGGACACGGGTTCGTGCCCCGGTCTGGGAGGATCCCACATGCTGCGGAGCAGCTGTGCCCGTGAGCCATGGCCGCTGAGCCTGCGCGTCCGGAGCCTGTGCTCCGCAACGGGAGAGGCCACAACAGTGAGAGGCCCACGTACCCAAAAAAAAAAAGTTCTATAAAATGTACATGCACAACAAATTATAATTGAGTGTTACACATTACTGAATTAAAAATTTTCTAGTAAGTCCCCATCATTATTCCAAAGTCTCATCAGCCTCGTTCTCTTGTTGCCATCTTTTTGGGACTCTCAGGTTCCTTCTCTTCTTCAACTTTCCAAATCTTCTTCCTTTCTTATACAAGAGAATTGTAGCTTTCCATTCTCTACCCTCTTCATATCTCAGCTTTGCTGACCTTCTTTACCAATCCATCTGATAAGCCTCACTTATTCAGTAATATTTGTAAGTACTTTAAAGAAGAAAAATTGAAGAGCCAATTAATTTTACCTGGGTAGCCTGTTAAATTTGTGCCTGACAAGAGCACATTTCCCACCACACTTCTCACAGGAATACTCAAGTTCTTCTGCCTGTAAAAAGACAAGAGGGAAAAATAAAGTATAAAGTTGAATTAGCACTGCCCCATTAAATGCTAATTTCTCTAGTCATACTAGTTCAGTGGAATGACAACTCCGACCAGTTTAAATTTTGTGTCTAGAATCATAAGCCTTACTAAATTAAGACCTAATCCTCAAAATATAGTTATAATATCATGCCCTGTTTCAGAATTCCTAATTTCCTTTTTTTACCAAGGAAACATCTCAATTTATGACAGTAACTAAACTATAGTAGCAGATTCTCAACCTTTTCCCCATGGATACACAAGAACCACTGCCAAGAGTATATCCAGATTTTAACATTTGGCCATAGCAGAGATAAGATCACCTTCAGGTTAGGCGGAGTTCCTGGTCTGTTAGGTGTAACTCTACCCCTTTCTTATAATGGAACTCAATCTTCTGGTGACAGCCCACTAAGAACAACTGCTCTAAAAGGACCAAAGTTTGGGGTGGATATCATTACCTAGAGAAAACTGAAACAAGAAATCCTTAAAAAATGGGGGTAAAGATACACAGGAAAAGCTTCAAATTCTACGATAATAACAGGAATTATAAGGAATGACTAAAACAAAAAGAAAAGCAGAATATTTATCCTTGGGTGGAGCTGAATATTCATCATTTCAAGAACAGAGGTCTTTTTTTTTTTTTTAAATCTTAGGATGACAACCCTGCCCATTTGCTACAACAAAACAAGAACCACTATTATACAGATGGCAAACTGCCATCAATTATAAGGACTGCTACACAACATGTCCAATTATGCCCCAGAAACTTTCTGAGTATCTGTAACAGTATAACACAAATGCAAACATTTATCTATAGCTCTGAATAAACATGACTTGTCCTTTCTGTTTCTAACATGGTACATATAACCTAAGGAGAAGCAAAAAGTATTTTTTTTCATTCCTCAGAGCTTAGTATACTAACTTAGAATAGTGTCTCCAATTTTGACTCACATTACCCAATTTTAGCATATGTCACTTCATATTATTTGTTTACAAACAAATGCTTCTAAGGTTGTCTAAAACACTTGCTGTTGAGTTAGATGTATAATCTACTTGAGCAATTAATTTTCATCTACAATCAGTTAACAACCATATTTACCAAGCTCCTAAAAAATACTATTTATAAATATTTCTCATGTTTCCCCTGCAACTATTTTGTCAAAACTCTGCCTTAAAGAAACCAACTTCAAATACAATTATCTATGATATATAAAATTTAGTTATGTGGAAATACCAAAAGATATTATTTACCCTAAAGAAAAGATCAAGGGAATCTTGAATTGAACGAGGAGGGAGTGGCTTTTTCCTTCGAGGAAGGTCAATGGAGAGGTCATTAAACTGTTCTCTTTTGGGAATAATCTCTCCACATCTGTAAAAATAAAAGAAGACAAATATAAGAATTTAGAAGCCTAACTGTGTAATACAAAATAAATACAAATATACTTCAGAAACACTGCTCCCCCACTGAACTTATCAGGTACTGAGAGACCATGACTAGGCATGAGAAATAAACATTTAAAATTTTTCTCATGCTTACTTTAACCCTTATTAAATCCATACAGGTAAAACATCAATTGAAAGTGTTTAAGTACTTTCTTAAAATGCTAAATTTAAAATTTTTATACTTTCCAAAAAACCCCCAAACTTTAAAACACTAAAGTATAATATATATATAGAAAAGTGAACCAGTCAAAGTTGTATAGCTTGATGGATTATCAGTTAACACACACATGTAATCACCACTCAACTCAAGAAATAGAACACTATGAACTCCCTATAAGCCCCCTCACATGCCTCTTCCCAATCACTATCCCTTTCTTACTTCCAAAAGTTAACTATTATCCTGACTTCCAACACAACAGTTGAGTTTTGGTTTTTTATCCAATCTGCCACTCTATGTATTTTGATTGGAGCATGTAGTCCATTGACATTTAAGGTAATTGTTGATAGATATGTATATATTGCCATTTTAAGCCTTATTTTCCAGTTAATTCTGTTTCTTCTTTGTTCCTTTCTTTTTCTTTTTGTGGCTTGATAATTTCCTTTTATTTTATGCTTGTGTTTTCTTCTTTTTGATTTTTGTGAATCTATTGTGTTTTTGATTTGTGGTCACCCTGTTTTTTGAGTATGTTAACCCCTTCCTATATCTACTTGCTTTATTTATTTAATTTATTTATTTTAAAAAATTTTATTTATTTTGGCTGTGCCCAGTCTTAGTTGCAGCACACAGGATCTTCATTGCGGCATGTCAACTCTTAGTTGCAGCATGCATGTGGGATCTAGTTCCCCAACCAGGGATCGAACCTGGGCCCCCTGCACTGGGAGTGCAGAGTCTTACCCACTGGACGACCAGGGAAGTCCCTCTACTTGCTTTAGACTGATAGTCATACAGGCTCAAACACATTCTAAAAAATGGAATTGTCAGCCATAAAAAAAGAACGAAATAATGCTATTTGCAGCAACACGGATGCAACTAAAGATTATCATACTAAGTGAAGTAAGTCAGAAAGAGAAAGACAAATACCATATGATATCACTTACATGTGGAATCTAAAATATGACACAAATGAACCTATCTATGAAACAGAAACAGAATCACGGACATAGATAACAGACTGGTGGTTGCCAAGGGGGAGGGGGTTGGGGGGAAGGATAGTGTGGGAGGTTGGGGTTAGCAGATGTAAGCTACTATATATAGAATGGATAAACAAGGTCCCACTGTATACAGCACAGGGGACTACAGTCAATATCCTATGATAAACCATAATGAAAAAGAATATAAAAAAATGTATATATGTATAACTGAATCACTTTGCTGTACAGCAGAAATTAACACAACACTGTAAAATAACTATACTTCAGTAAAAAAAATACACAAACAGCTCATACAGCTCAATATCAAAAAAACAAACAAACAATCAAAAAATGGGCAGAAGACCTAAACAGACATTTCTCCAAAGAAGACACAAAGATGGCCAAAAGGCACATGAAAAGATGCTCAACATCGCTAATTATCAGAGAAATGCAAATCAAAACTACAATGAGGTATCAGCTCACACTGGTCAGAATGGCCATCATCAAAAAGTCTATGAATAATAAATGCTGCAGGGGGTGTGGAGAAACAGGAACCCTCCTACACTATTTGTGGGAATGTAAACTGCTGCAGCCAGTATGCAGAACAGTATGCAGGTTCCTTAAAAAACTAAAAATAGGGCTATCATGTGATCTTGTGATCCCACTCCTGGCCATATATCCAGAGAAAACCATAATTCGAAAAGATACATGTACCCCAATGTTCACCGCAGCACTATTTACAATACCCAAGACATGGAAGCAACCTAAGTGTCCCCTGGCAGCTGAATAAATAAAGATGTTAGATACCTATACAATGGAATACTACTCAGCCATTAAAAAAAGAAATAACGCCATTTGCAGCAATGTGGATGGACCTAGGTTTAATCATACCAAGTGAAGTAAGCCAGACAAAAACAAATATCATATGATATCACTTATATGTGGAATCTAGAAGAACAAAAAAGATACAAATGAATTTATTTCCAAAACAGAAAGACTCACAGACACAAAAAACAAACTTATGGTTACCAAAGGGGAAAGGGGTGTGGGGGGAGGGATAAATTAGGAGGCTAGGATTAACATATACACACTACTATGTATAAAATAGATAACCAACAAGGACCTACTATATAGCACAGGGAACTATACCCAATATTATGTAATAATTTATAAGGAAAAAGAATCTGTAAAAGAATATACACATATAACTGAATCACTATGCTATATACCTGAAAGTTACATGATACTGTAAATAACTATACTTCAATAAAAAATTTTTAAAAAAATAGTTGAGTTTTACCTTTTCTGAACCTTACATAAATGGAACCATACAGAATGTTTTCTTTTAACTAGCTTCTTTTGTTCAACATGATTATAAGATTCAACCATGCTTGTTGCAAATGGCTATAGCCCATTTTTCATTGTTGCCTAGTATTAAGCTGTATGAGCATGCCACAATTTTTCCATATTGATGGACATCTGGACTATTTCCAGTTTTTGACTAAATGAACAATGTGTCAAATTGAAAATACTATGTGTTCTCAGTAAACTGTGTAGGCAGCTCTGTTCGGTAGCAGAATTGTTTGGTCATTGGATACATTTTATAGAATTTCAGAAAATGGGCTCAGAGATCAAAACATCATATTCAATTTACCTGGAAGCCAACTTATTTCTTTTACTTAGTTTTAGTTGACTGTTTTTCATTTTGTCTGCATTATCAGCATTTTTAGTAATATTCATTTTCCTGTCCCAGTTCTCTATTGCAACAGTTGAAGACTAGGGACTGTAAGAATACATCTGTTCTTCATTAAATAAACATTTATTGAGTGCCTCTCTCCTAGGCAGAATTCTAAGATGACCCTTGCCCTTCCTTGTATAATTCTATCCCCTTTGAGTGTGGGAGGACTGTGATTATGACGAGCTATCACTCCCATGATGATGTTACTTTACATGGCAAAAGGGATTTTGCAGATATAATTAATGTTATTAATCTTAACTGTAGAGTTCATCAAAAAGGAGATTATCTGAATGGTTGAGGCCTTATTACATGAACTCTTTAAATCTGGGTCTAGAGGTCTCAAACACAGGAAGTCACAGATTAGAAGTCAGAGACATGTACTGCTGGCCTGAAGAAAGCAAATAGCACTGTTGTGAACTTCCTATAGAGGCCACATGGCAAGAAACAATAGGCAACCTTTAGGAAATGAGTTGCCCCAGTCAACAGCTAACAAAAAAATGGGGACCTTAGTACTACAACTGAAAGGAACTAAATTCTGCTCACAACCTTAATGAGCTTAGAAGGGGACTCCAGCCAACACCTTGATTTCAGCTTTCTGATACCTGAGCAAAGAACTCAGCCATACCCTGCCTAGACTTCTGACCTACAGAACTGAGTTAAGTGGATGTTGTTTTAAGCTGCTAAGTTTGGGACAATTTGTTATGCATCACTGAATATGTCTCCTATATGCTGAAACTGTTCTTGGCACTGGGGTTGTAGCAGAGAACAAACCAAGACAAAAATATGTCCCCTCATGAAGCTTTCATTATACTCGAGAAGAGATACAATAAAAATACATACATAAGTAAAATATATAGTATGCTAGGTAAGTGTTAAAGAAGAAAAAGAAAGTATAGAAGAGGGAAGCAAAAGATGAGAGTAGATGGCTGGAATTTTAGATATGGTAGCAAGAAAATGCCTCACTGAGCAAGTGATTTTTACATAAAGATATGGAGAAGGGAGGGCACTAGCTATGTGATAATATGGGGAAAGAGAAACAGTAAGTGAAAAGGCTGTGAGGTACCAGGATCCTGGCATTTTTAAATTTTATTTATTTATTTGTTGTACGCGGGCCTCTCACTGTTGTGGCCTCTCCCATTGCGGAGCACAGGCTCCGGACGTGCAGGCTCAGCAGCCATGGCTCACGGGCCCAGCCGATCCACGGCATGTGGGATCTTCCTGGACCGGGGCACGAACCTGCATCCCCTGCATCGGCAGGCAGACTCTTAACCACTGCGCCACCAGGGAAGCGCTGACATTTTTTTAAAAAGCAAGAAGGACTTCCCTGGTGGCACAGCTGTTAAGAATCTGTCTGCCAGCACTATTTACAATAGCCAGGACATGGAAGGAACCTAAATGTCCATCGACGGAAGCACAGATAAAGAAGATGTGGCACATATATACAATGGAATATTACTCAGCCATAAAAAAGAAAGAAATAATGCCATTTGCAGCAACATGGATGCACCTAGAGACTGTCATATTGAGTGAAATAAGTCAGACAGAAAAAGACAAATATCATATGATATTGCTTATATGTGGAATCTGAAAAATATGGTACAAATGAAGCTATTTACAAAACAGAAATAGAGTCACATATGCAGAAAACAAACTTATGGTAACCAAGGGGGAAAAGTGGGGGGGATAAGTTGGAAGACTGGGATTTACATATACACACTACTATATAAAACAGATAACTAGTAAGAACCTACTATATAGCACAGGGAACTCTACTCAATACTCTGTAATGACCTATATGGGAATAGAATCAAAAGAGAGTGGATGTATGTATATGTATAACTGATACGCTTTGCTGTATGACAGAAACTAACAAAACACTGTATATCAACTATACTCTAATAAAAGTTAATTTAAAAAAGAAAAAAAGGAATCTGTCTGCCAATGCAGAGGACACGGGTTCGACCCCTGGTCTGGGAAGATCCCACATGCCATGAAGCAACTAAGCCCGTGTGCCACAACTACTGAGGCTGCGCTCTAGAGCCCACGAGCCACAACTACTGAAGCCCGTGTGCCTAGAGCCTGTACTCAACAAGAATCCACCACAATGAGAAGCCCCACACACCACAATGAAGAGTAGCCCCCACTCACCGCAACTAGAGAAAGCCCATGCGCAGCCACGAAGACCCAATGCAGCCATAAATAAATAAATAAACAAATAAATAAATAAAAACAAACAAATAAAGCAAGAAAGCTAGTTTGGTTCGAACAGAATGAGCAAGGGGAAAGAGTGATAAGAGATGAAGTAAGAGAGTTAACTGGGAGAGAGGGGTTGCTGAAAGGCAAATCTTATGGAGTTTTGTAGATCATGGCAAGAATTTCAGCTTTTATTTTAAGGGTTATGAGCAGAGGACCGACATGAACTAATGTCCATTTTAAATGGATCACTTTGGCTAATGTGTTTAAAATAGACTACAGAGAGACAAGGGCAGAAACACAGTGATCAGTCAGAAGGTATTGCAACAATCCAGTCAAGAGATGATGGTGGTTTGGACCACAGCGGTGTCAGTGGAGGTAGTAAAAAGAGGTCAGATTCTGGTTGTATTTTTAAGGAAAAGCTCAAAGGATTTGCTGACATATGGGATGTAGGGGTGCAAGAGAAAGAAAAGAAAAGTTAAGAAATACCACACTGCTGTACTGATAAACTCTAAGTACTGAACTGTCATTACTGAGATAGGGAAGACTGCAGAAGGAGGTTTTATGGGGGATTATTAAGTACTTAGTTTTAGATGTTTTAAGTTCTTTAAATGGAGAATTCATACAAATTCTTCATATTCAAGAATATATTACTAATATATTGAAATGGCTTATAATCATCGAAAACCAGTCAATCTAAACTATAACAGTTTAAAAAAATTAAGTACATTTGGCAAACAGGTCAAACTAACTTACAGCCAGATGGGACAGAGGCTAAACATGGAAAATTACAATTCAGGGATAAGGCGTACAGAATCTTCCTTCAGCCAGAAACTATTTTATCTTTAAGGAGTTGTCTTAAAGAAAATGACTAATAAAGCAACTAAGGCAAGGCCTTCGAGGAGGTAGTTGTACTGCTGCTGCAGCCCCGGAGAACCTTGTTACCTCCTGGACTTGCCAACTATTGGGTCACTGTTCAGTCTGGATGCCTGGCATTCAGCTTCATGCTTACACACTGTGAGCCAGGTCACTTCATGCACTGGTACACACACCTCAACTGCACACCCAATATTTGGGTGCTGCATAACTGGAATGGCTGACTGATGCTGTTGGCTCAGTGAAGCAGGCATCACTTTGACATAGTTTTCTTTCTTCCTGTGATGCCTGTGGCCATTTCTACCACAGGCAACAGAAATTTTCCTATCAAAAGAAACTTAGTTGACACCCCACAGTTAAATGAAATATTAACAGTGACAAACTGCTTCTCTCTCTGACTTGAACAAATTTTGTTTGGAAAGTGCATTAGAAGAAACGGAGGGATGGCTATCATACTGTGGGCTCTCTAGCTTTTGCAAGACAATGAACTGTATTTCTAAGACCCAGACCTTTTCTTTAAAAAATAATTTATCGGGCTTCCCTGGTGGCGCAGTGGTTGAGAGTCCACCTGCCGATGCAGGGGATGCGGGTTCGTGCTGCGGTCCGGGAAGATCCCACATGCCATGGAGCGGCTGGGCCTGTGAGCCATGGCCGCTGAGCCTGCACGTCTGGAGCCTGTGCTCCGCAACGGGAGAGACCACAACAGTGAGAGGCCCGCGTACCGCAAAAAAAAAAAAAAAAAATTTATCTACTAGGGGGAAAAAAAACACTGAAGAAACCATGAAGATAAAAAATGTCACAGACTAATGATGCAAAACTACTGTCCTGTAGTGTCCATGTGAATGTTCAAAATTCTAGTAAAAAATACTAGAGTGTTATAGCTGGAAGAGACCTCAGTGAACACTATCATTTTGAGCAGCCTAAGAAAAATAAATAAAGGGGACTTCCCTGGTGGTGCAGTGGTTAAGAATCTGCCTGCCATGCAGGTGACATGGGTTCGATCCCTGGTCCGGGAAGATCCTACATGCCAGGGGCAACTAAGTCCGTGTGCCACAACTACTCAGCCTGTGCTCTAGAGCCCACGAGCCACAACTACTGAGCCCATGTGCCACAACTACTGAAGCCAGCGCACCTAGAGCCCAAGCTCTGCAACAAGAGAAGCCACTGCAATGAGAAGCCCGCACAGTGCAAGAAGAGTAGCTCCTGCTCACTGCAACTAGAGAAAGCCCGCGCACAGCAATGAAGACCCAATGCAGCCAAAAAATAAATAAAAATTAAAGAAAAAAGAAAAATAAATAAATATGAAAGACAGAGAATGAAGAGCCATCATATGGCTGTTGAGTATTCCTAAAGAAAATTCCAGAACAAATGGAAGAGAAGCAGTGTGTAGAGAATAGTTTTTCTGAGCTGAAAAAATCCCAAATCTTCAGATGAAAAAGCCCCATCATGTTAAATGCAAAATGCATGAAAAAGGGTCAATACCTAGATGTAAATTAGTGAAACTCTGAATTTCAAAAATTAAGAATATCACAGATTTTCAGGAAGGAAAAGATTATCAACAAAATCAGACTTCTTCTAAGTGTCAGAGTAACAGGATATGATGGGACAGTATATGTAGTATGTTGAGGGGGAAGGCTGTGTCTCACTTAATAATTCTGTATTAAGTCATGTGTGAAAGCCACAGAATTAATTCTCATTTATATGTGGACTCTGAAGAATTCCACTCTCTGAAAAAAAATGTATTCAGAGATGTACTACTGATAACTGGAAGATTAATCAAAATAGAACCTTTTAATGTCAAGTACCTGGTAGAGAGTTCTGATAATGAGTATGGAAATTAATTAAATGTAGAAGGTATGTCTCAATAGTTAATGTAAACATGGTTAAAAAGCATTGCAAAAATTAAAAATAATTCACATTTTAATGTATCTTGTAAAAAAAAAAAACAACCCATTTTTTATAAAAACAATTTGGTTCAACAAAATAAGCGACTAATAGGAGGGAGTTTTTTCAGGGAAAAAAAGATGAGGGCTTCCCTGGTGGTGGAGTAGTTAAGAATTTGCCTGCCAATGCTGGGGACATGGGTTCGAGCCCTGACCCGGGAAGATCCCACACACTGCAGAGCAACTAAGCCCATGCGCCACAACTACTGAGCCTGAGCTCTAGAGCCTGCGAGCCACAACTACTGAATTCCGCACGCCTAGAGCCCATGCTCCGCAACAAGAGAAGCCACCGCAGTGAGAAACCTGTGCACCACGATGAAGAGCAGTCTCTGCTCGCCGCAACTAGAGAAAGCCTGCGAGCAGCAACAAAGATCCAACTCAACCAAAAATTAATAAATTAATTAATAATAATAAAAAAAAGATGAACAAGTATTCTCGAAGAGCTTGATTTTCCACACAGTGATTAAAAGGAAAAAAACCACACACATAGTAACACACACTCAAAAGGCAGAGCAAAATTAACCATTTAGTCAGCACTAAAGCATTTGACAAACTAAGTTCACTTTAGTTCTCACCCCACCAAGCATTCTTATAGATGATAAAGACACTGAACAAAGATATTTATACTCATGACACAGGAATGAAGATAAGAATTAAAACCTTCTAGAAGAGTTTTAGTCACTTGCTGTAAAGAATTAAAAGGGAAAAGAGTTCTCTGAGAGACTACTTACGCTTTACAGATGATGGAGTGCTGAACTTCAAACTCCAAATTACTAATAACAGGGCAAGTGTATACTCTAGTAGCTGAAATATCTGGTGAATTTTCTTCTCCAGGAACAGGTTCAGTCTTCCAGGTTTTATTTAATTTTTCCATATCCTCTTTCAGCTGGTCTAAGCACTGACTTAAAAATTCATGAGCGTCCTAAGAAGGCATAATATCCTTAATAAATTCAAAACATTTCTTGTCAAAACAATAGCTTATTAACACTGTGATCTATACGAGTAAAGCACTTGCAAGTCAAAAACACGTGTGGAAAAAGGCCAGATTTACTCTAATGATTTTGCGGTACATATTTTGTGGAAACAAAACAAAACGACAAACGACATATTTTATATTCCTAAGTTAGATTAGCATAACTAATAAATGAATCACTCCTTCATTTGTTTTTTAAAAATAGAGTGATTTTTCTAAAATAGCCTTTGTAGCTAAAATAGTCCAAGGTCCTACAGTGGCAAACCACATCTATATTACTAATATATGATAAAATACACAGAAGGGTCATACTGAACCTTACCAGAAGTCCTCAGGTTTTCCAACCTGTGATGAACACACATACACAAATCTCATTTTAAAATAAAACTGGGTAACACGCTAAAATCATTTCAATTTTCCCTATCTCTAAGGTGTTTAAAATCAATTAGACCAGCCTCTTAGATAGCTTCATCCACCAGAGAACAGACAGCAGAAGCAAGAAGAACTACAATCCTGCAGCCTGTGGAACAAAAACCACATTCACAGAAACATAGACAAGATGAAAAGGCAGAGGGCTATGTACCAGATGAAAGAACAAGATAAAACACCAGAAAAACAACTAAATGAAGTGGAGATAGGCAACCTTCCAGAAAAAGAATTCAGAATAATGACAGTGAAGATGATCCAGGACCTCAGAAAAAGAATGGAGGCAAAGATTGAGAAGATGCAAGAAATGTTTAACAAAGATCTAGAAGAATTAAAGAACAAACAAACAGATGAACAATACAATAAGTGAAATGAAAAATACCCTAGAAGGGATCAATAGCAGAATAACTGAGGCAGAAGAATGGATAAGTGACCTGGAAGACAGAATGGTAGAATTCACTGCTGCAGAACAGAATCAAGAAAACAGAATGATAAGAAATGAAGACAGCCTAAGAGACCTCTGGGACAACATTAAACGCAACAACATTCACATTATAGGGGTCCAAGAAGGAGAAGAGATAGAGAAAGGATATGAGAAAATATTTGAAGAGATTATAGTCAAAAACTTCCCTAACATGGGAAAGGAAATAGCCACCCAAGTCCAGGAAGTGTAGACAGTCCCATACAGGATAAACCCAAGGAGAAACACACCGAGACACATAGTACTCAAGTTGGCAAAAATTTAAGACAAAAATTACTGAGAGCAGCAAGGGAAAAATGACAAATAACATACAAGGGAACTCCCATAAGGTTAACAGTTGATTTCTCAGCAGAAACTCTACAAGCCAGAAGGCAGTGGCATGATATACTTAAAGTGTTGAAAGGGAAGAACAACAACCAAGATTACTCTACCCAGCAAGGATCTCATTCAGATTTGATGGAGAAATCAAAAGCTTTACAGACAAGCAAATGCTAAGAGAATTCAGCACCACCAAACGAGCTCTACAACAAATGCTAAAGGAACTTCTCTAAGTGGGAAATACAAGAGAGGAAAAGGACCTACAAAAACAAACCCAAAACAATTAAGAAAATGGTAATAGGAACACACATATCGATAATTACCTTAAACGTGAATGGATTAAATGCTCCAACCAAAAGACACAGGCTTACTGAATGGATACAAAAACAAGACGCACATATATGCTGTCTACACGAGACCCACTTCAGACCTAGGGACACATACAGACTGAAAGTGAGGGGGTGGAAAAAGATATTCCATGCAAATGGAAATCAAAAGAAAGCTGGAGTAGCAATACTCATATCAGATAAAATAGACTTTAAAATAAATGTTACAAGAGACAAGGAAGGACACTACGTAATGATCAAGGGATCAATCCAAGAAGAAGATATAACAATTAAAAATATATATGCACCCAACATAGGAGCACCTCAATACATAAGGCAACTGCTAACAGCTATAAAAGAGGAAATCAACAGTAACACAATAATAGTGGGGGAGTTTTAACACCTCACTTACACCAATGGACAGATCATCCAAACAGAAAATTAATAAGGGCCACAAGCTTTAAATGACACAATAGACCAGATAGATTTAATTCATATTTATAGGACATTCCATCAAAAACAGCAGATTACACTTTCTTCTCAAGTGTGCATGGAACATTCCCCAGGATAGATCACATCTTGGGTCACAAATCAAGCCTCAGTAAATTTAAGAAAACTGAAATCATATCAAGCATCTTTTCTGACCACAACGCTATGAGATTAGAAATCAATTACAGGGAAAAAAACGTAAAAAACACAAACACATGGAGATTAAACAATACATTACTAAATAACCAAGAGATCACTGAAAAAATCAAAGAGGAAATCAAAAAATACCTAGAGACAAATGACAATGAAAACACGACGATCCAAAACCTATGGGATGTGGCAAAAGCAGTTCTAAGAGGGAAGTTTATAGCTATACAAGCCTACCTCAAGAAACAAGAAAAATCTCAAATAAACAATCTAACCTTACACCTAAAGGAACTAGAGAAAGAAGAGCAAACAAAACCCAAAGTTAGCAGAAGGAAAGAAATCATAAAGATCAGAGCAGAAATAAATGAAATAGAAACAAAGAAAACAATAGCAAAGATCAATAAAACTAAAAGCTGGTTCTTTGAGAAGATAAACAAAATTGATAAACCATTAGCCAGACACATCAAGAAAAAGAGGGAGAGGACTCAAATCAATAAAATTAGAAATGAAAAAGGAGAAGTTACAACAGACACCGCAGAAATACAAAGCATCCTAAGAGACTACTACAAGCAACTCTATGCCAATAAAATGGACAACCTGGAAGAAATGGACGAATTCTTAGAAAGGTATAACCTTCCAAGACTGAACCAGGAAGAAATAGAAAATATGAACAGACCAATCACAAGTAATGAAATTGAAACTGTGATTAAAAATCTTCCAACAAATAAAAGTCCAGGACCAGATGGCTTCACAGGTGAATTCTATCAAACATTTAGAGAAGAGCTAACACCCATCCTTCTCAAACTCTTCCAAAATATTGCAGAGGAAGTAACACTCCCAAACTCATTCTATGAGCCCACCATCACCCTGATACCAAAACCAGACAAAGATACTCCAAAAAAGAAAATTGCAGACCAGTATCACTGATGAACATAGATGCAAAAATTCTCAACAAAATACTAGCAAACAGAAGCCAACAGCACATTAAAAGGATTATATACCATGATCAAATGGGATTTATCCCAGGGATGCAAGGATTCTTCAATATACGCAAATCAATCAATGTGATACACCATATTAACAAACTGAAGAAGAAAAACCATATGATCATCTCAATAGATGCAGAAAAGCTTTTGACAAAATTTAACACCCATTTATGATAAAAACTCTCCAGAAAGTGGGCATAGAGGGAAACTACCTCAACATAATAAAGGCCATATATGACAAACCCATACCAAACATCATTCTCAATGGTGAAAAACTGAAAGCGTTTCCTCTAAGATCAGGAACAACAGAAGGATGTCCACTCTCACCACTATTATTCAACATAGTTTTGGAAGTCCTAGCCATGGCAATCAGAGAAGAAAAAGAAATAAAAGGAATACAAATTGGAAAAGGAGAAGTAAAACTGTCACTCTTTGCAGATGACATGATACTAGACATAGGGAATCCTAAAGATGCCACCAGAAAACTACTAGAGCTAATCAGTGAATTTGGGAAAGCTGCAGGATACAAAATTAATGCACAGAAATCTCTTTCATTCCTATACACTAATGATGAAAAATCTGAAAGAGAAATTAAGGAAACACTCTCATTTACCATTGCAACAAAAAGAATAAAATACCTAGGAATAAACCTACCTAGGGAGACAAAAGACCTGTATGTAGAAAACTATAAGACACTGATGAAAGAAATTAAAGTTGATACCAACAGATGGAGAGACATACCATGTTCTTAGGTCAGAAGAATCAATATTGTGAAAATGACTATACTACCCAAAGCCATCTACAGATTCAATGCAATCCCTATCAAATTACCAATGGCATTTTTTACGGAGCTAGAACAAAAAATTTAAAATGTGTATGGAGACAGAAAAGACCCCAAATAGCCAAAGCAGTCTTGAGGGAAAAAAACGGAGCTGGAGGAATCAGACTCCCTGACTTCAGACTATACTACAAAGCTACAGTAATCAAGACAATATAGTACTGGCACAAAAATAGAAATATAGATCAGTGGAACAAGATAGAAAGCCCAGAGATAAACCCACACACCTATGGTCAACTAATCTATGACAAAGGAGGCAAGGATATACAATGGAGAAAAGACAGTCTCTTCAATAAATGGTGCTGGGAAAACTGGACAGCTACATGTAAAAGAATGAAATTAGAACACTCCCTAACACCATACACAAAAGTAAACTCAAAATGGATTAGAGACCTAAATGTTAAGACCAGACACTATAAAACTCTTAGAGGAAAACATAGGAAGAACACTCTTTGCCATAAATCACAGCAACATCTTTTTTGATCCACCTCCTAGAGTAATGGAAATAAAAACAAAAATAAACAAATGGGACCTAATGAAACGTCAAAGCTTTTGCACAGCAAAGGAAACTGTAAACAAGACGAAAAGACAACCCTCAGAATGGGAGAAAATATTTGCCAACGAATCAACGGACAAAGGATTAACCTCCAAAATATATAAACAGCTCATGCAGCTCAATATTAAAAAAACAAACAACCCAATCCAAAAATGGGCAGAAGACCTAAATAGACATTTCTCCAAAGAAGACATAAAGATGGCCAGGAAGCATATGAAAAGCTGCTCAACATCCCTAATTATTAGAGAAATGCAAATCAAAACTACAATGAGGTACCACCTCACACCAGTTAGAATGGGCAGCATCAGAAAATCTACAAACAACAAATGCTGGAGAGGGTGTGGAGAAAAGGTAACCCTCTTGCACTGTTGGTGGGAATGTAAATTGATACAGCCACTATGGAGAACAGTATGGACGTTCCTCAAAAAACTAAAATTAGAATTACCATATGACCCAGCAATCCCACCACTGGGCATATACCCAGAGAAAACCATAATTGAAAAAGACACAAGCACCCCAATGTTCATCACAGCACTATTTACAATAGCCAGGTAATGGAAGCAACCTAAATGCCCTTCGACAGACAAATGGATAAAGAAGATGTGGTACATATATACAATGGAATATTACTCAGCCATAAAAAGGAATGAAATTGGGTCATTTGTAGAGATGTGGATGGACCTACAGACTGTCACACAGAGTGAAGTCAGAAAGAGAAAAACAAATATCGTATGTTAACGCATATATGTGGAACCTAGAAAAATGGTACAAATGAACCAGTTTACAGGGCAGAAATTGAGACACAGATGTAGAGAACAAACGTATGGACACCAAGGAGGGAAAGTGGCAGGGGGTGGTGGTGTGCTGAAATGGGAGATTGGGATTGATATGTATACACTGATGTATACAAAATGGATGACTAATAAGAACCTGCTGTATAAAAAAATAAATAAAATCCAAAAATAAAAAAAAAAAGAAATGGAAAAAATTTAAAAATAAAAACAATTAGTACTCACATTCTGCATATAACCAGAGAATCTCTCTGCTGTAGCTGAAATGGCATTTTTAACCTTCTTGAGTAAATCTTTTTTCGTCTCTGAATTACAGATATCTTTTTTAACAAGCAAGTGTGCAAAGCGCCTGGTAAAAGAGACAAGTTTAGCAGGTTTTACAAAACACTGGATGGTATTATATTTTAAGGACTGCTAACAATGGCACATAAAATTTTAAGTGTCTAATACTCCATTATTCTATAATAAATAAGGTAAAAATGTTACTCAGTAAGTACATAACAGTTACCTGATGAGTGCGTTGAGTGGAATTTTCTTCCATGGGATACCTTGCTTGAGCAAGTCATTTGCAAATGATTGGAGTGAAAACAGAGACTGTAAAATAGCATTCATATAGCAGGTATTTCCCAAATTGGAGAAGCTGAAAATGAAAGAAATAGTACTTTTGAAGACAACAGTAGTTCCTGAAGTATGTTCATCTGAGCAGGGGTTCTCCACTGTAGCATGCATCAGAATCACCTGGAGGGTTTGTTAAAATACATATTGCTGGGCCCCAACTCCAGAGTTTCTGATTCTGTAGGTCTGGACAGGGAAGGTGCAAAAAATGTGCACTTCTAACAGGATCCCAGTTGATACTGATGCAGTATAACATTAATATAACTTAGTTTCATCTCAAGGAAAATTACACATTTTCAAATGAATGCTAAAAAGGACTGGGGACTTACCCAGAATATATATATGCTTAATGGGTACCGCCAAACATTATTCCAAAGTACATATTTAAAAAAAACTTTTGCTTGGAAATATTCTCAAACTTTCAGAAAAGTTGCACAGAATAATATTCTTTACCTAGATTCACCAATTGTTAACCCTTTTGTACTCTGTGCTTTATCATTTAACACCTCTCTCTATATATTTTTTCCTGAACCATCTGAGAACAGGCTGCATAGATCATACCCATTTAGTTCTAAATACTTCAGGGTTTATTTCAAAAGAACGAGAACATTCTCTTATATAACCAGAGTACAGTTACAAGCATTATAAAATTTAGTGCTAACATAATACTCTTATCTAATATACCTTCTTTAATCCAATTTTGTCAATTGACCCCATGTTTCTTCACAGCATTTTTTTCTCCCTAAGCACAAGATTCAGTCCAGGATAACATAATGCATTTAGTTTTCATGTCTCTTTAGTTTTCTTCAATCTGGAATAATTCTTACATTTGGACTCAACTCTGTCATGTTGTTATAATTTTACTTATCTATTTGGTGTGTTTTAGAAATATTTCTTTTGGTTTTAAGAAAGGCTTTTTTAAAAGTGGTTATATCTGTATTTGTACTTTTTTATAGTGCTCAGAACCCTTGTTTTTTAAGTTTTTTTTTTTACTATCTAGTCTGTCCATTTTAAATAGTACTCTTCCCTGTAACCAGTGCTGCAAACAACCAAGATCCAGACCTATATTCAATATTTAGAAACTTAGTATTTGAATTTCTCTTTCTGAGAGTGATTTTTTTCTGTGCTTCATCTAAGTCTTTTACTCCTATATATTCTTTTTTCATGAAATCTCTTAAGCCTCTTGTCCCTGGCTCTCAGCACCCACAGGCTTAAAGCAGTGGGAAACAGGAACACTGCTAGAATCTGCTTTGCTTCTCTACCTAGAAAGTAGTTTAAAGGTGATGGTATTCTTTGTTTCCTAGAATGCTAAAGGTTATATGTGTTTTTCTTTGAACTCCTCATACTTTTTATGTTTTGTGGGGGATTTGTGAGGAATACTGGAATTACGTAGCCTCCATTATCCTCTAGACTTGGCAGTTTTCTACTCGGTATTTTTGTTTATTTATTTGTTTTTTAAGGAGTCCTTAGTCCTGGGTATTTAGCTTACTTGAAATACTGCACTCAAATTCCTGCAAGAAGTCTGAAAAAAGGAAAGTTGGGTACAGGTAGTATACAGAAATTAAAGAAACACTGGAGGTAGAGAGGGAGCCTGGAGCACCAAGGGTAACTCAAGGATATCAAAGGACTCAGAAGGATATGAATGACAGAGACCAAAAGTACGCTATAAAATACATAGGAGGAGGCACTAAGAAGATGGGCCAAGTAAGATCAAAGTAGATAGAAATAAGATATGGATGAAAAATGTTCACAAAATAGGACAGACTAATATAAAAACGTTGTCTGGTAAGGAAGCAGCAAGATAATAATTTGAGGCAGAACAATTAGAATGAAGAAGAAAGGAAATTAAGAATTAAACTGGATGGTAAACATTTTAGAAGACAAAGCAAAAAAGAAGAGGCTCAGAGAAGAACAGTAAGTACAGAAGAAAGTGAAATGTTTTCACTACAAGTTTTATGTTTTTTTCTGCTAAAATATGAGGCAAATAAACTACTATGGATAAACCAAACTGGCAGACACCAGTCACTCAAGTAAAAAGGTAATCCGAAAGCTGGGGAAAAACAGTAATCTGAGTGAGATTAAAAACAAAAAAGCTGGTAGGTTTTGGGAAAGCAATGTGGTAAGAGTAATCAAAAATTTCAAAGTGCCTCTCGTAGTCTTAACAATTCTATTTCCAAGAATTTTTCCTATAGAAAAGTTCTAACAAATATTAAAAACACATGTGTATATAAATGTTTGTTTTAGCCTGGATTATAATTGGAAAAAAGGGGAATCTAAATGCACACTAACATGGTTAAAGGTTATGTACTAGCATAAGAGGATGCCCATAATTAATGTGGGGTAGAAAGAAATCAGGGAACAGAGAAGTAATATAGCATAGTGATTAAGAATGCAAGTGAACATGGTGATCATTTTGAAATGTACAGAAATATTGAATCACTATGTTGTGCATCAGTACTAACATAGTGTTGTAGGTCACTTATACTTCAAAAATAAATAAATAAACAAACAAACTCACAGAAAAGATCAGATCAGTGGTTACTGGATGTGGGGAGTAGGGGAAGGGGGACCTGGATGAATATGGTGAAAAGGTACAAACTTCCAGTTATCAGATAAATAATTACTAGGAATATAATGTACAACATGATTAATATAATTAACATTGCTATATGTTATATAGGAGAGTTGTTAAGAGAGTAAATCCTAAGCGTTCTCAAGGATTCTTGAGAAAGGAAAAAACATTTTTTCTAGGGAACTCTCCTACACTGTTGGTGGGAATGTAAATTGGTGCAGCCACTGTGAAAAACAGTATGGAGGTTCCTCAGAAAAGTAAAAATAGAATTACCATATGATCCAGCAATCCCAATCCTGGGCATATATCCAGACAAAACTATAATTCAAAAAGATACATAAACCCCTATGTTCATAGCAGCACTATTCACAACAGGCAAGACATGGAAACAACCTAAAATGTCCATCGACAGATAAATGGATAAAGAAGATGTGGTATATATACACAATGGAATATTACTCGGCCATAAAAAAGAATGAAATAATGCCATATGCAGCAACATGGATGCAACTAGGTATTACCATACTAACTGAAGTAAGTCAGAAAGAGAAAGACAAATACCATATGATATCACTTATATGAGGAATCTAAAATATGACACAAATGAACCTATCTATGAAACAGAAACAGAACCACAGACATAGATAAGACTGCTGGTTGCCAAGAGAAAGGGGGCTGGGGGGAGGGAAAGAGTGGGAGATTGGGGTTAGCAGATGTAAGCTATTATATATAGAATGGATAAACAACAAGGTCCTACTGTATAGCACAGATAACTATATTCAAGAGCCTATGATAGTATGATAGGGCTTCCCTGGTGGCACAGTGATTAAGAATCCACCTGCCAATGCAGGGGACATGGGTTCGAGCCCTGGTCTGGGAAGATCCCACATGCCATGGAGCAACTAAGCCCGTGCGCCACAACTACTGAGCCTGCGCTCTAGAGCCCGCAAGTCACAACTACTGAACCCGTGTGCCACAACTACTGAAGCCCGCACGCCTAGAGCCCATGCTCCACATCAAGAAAAGCCACTGCAATGAGAAGCCTGCGCACCTCAACGAAGAGTAGCCCCCCACTCACCACAACTAGAGAAAGCCCACGTGCTGCAACGAAGACCCAACACAGCCAAAAATAAATAAATTAAATAAATTTAAAAAAATAGCCTATGATAAACCATCATGGAAAAGATATTAAAAAAAACAATGTGTATATATGTGTATAACTGAATCACTTTGCTGTATAGCAGAAATTAACACAACATTGTAAATCAACTACACTTCAATTAAAAAAATAATTTTTCTTTTGTTTTATATCTATATAAGATGATGGATATTCACTAAACTTATTGTGGTAATCATTTCATGATGTATGTAAGTCAAATCATTATGCTGTACAATTTAAACTTACACAGTGCTGTACATCAATTATATCTCAATAAAATTGTAAGGAAAAAAATACAAGTGCAGTCCAACTGCCTAGATTTACTACTGCTGTACTACAACACCTCAAGTAAGTTAATTAACTTCTCTAAGGCTCAGTTACGTCATCTATAAAAACAGATTTTTTAATATGTCTAGCTCAGAGAGCTACTGCAAAGATTTAAAGAAGAAAATTCATTTAAATGCTTAGCACAGTCTCTGGCACATAACAAACACTTTAGATAAAGCTGCTATTATTATTATAGTTATTATACCATGGTCTCATTTTTGGGTGTTTAATAAGAATATAAGCATGAAGGGGCTGGGAAGGATATAAATAAAATTAATGTTGAAGTATCTCAGGAGATGACGTGTATGGGACTTAAGAATATGCACTTTCTGCTTTATGACAAATATTTATATATATATATATATATATGCATATATATTTTTTCAAAGTTTGAAAATCAGAGGCCAGATAATGGACTGGATTTTATGGATGTGATAAATCTTTAATAAGTGAGCAAATATTTGAGAACTAAATTAATATGACTGCTTTAATCATTTTTTTATACCAAGTAAAACATACTTCAGTTGAATCACTTTATAAAAAGAAAGCAAAATAAAAGAATTTACCTACCCCTGTAGTTGCTGCTGTTGGTGAGAGGAAAGGGGCACTCTTGGTTTGTTCCAGCCGGTGTAATCCTGGTTACACCTCAGTTTTTTAACAGAAAGAGGAGCTGGCTGAGGAAGAAATCCCAAACTTCTTTTGGCAGAGGGAGTTTGGCTTGTAATATTAGTCCTATAAAAAAGAAAAAATGAAGAAGCATAACAATTTTGAATGTTACTTTTTTCCCCTAGTAGATTCAGAGAAGTCAAGGTCTAGGGGAAAAAAATCCTAAATTTGAGGAAATATCAGTAATAATGATCACCTGGGAGAAAATTTCACAAATGTAAATCAGCAAATCTGCTGATAGGGAGCTGAAGGCATAATACTGTACCTACATAACCTATAATCAAAATAATGCAAGTTAATGGCTTGAGAAAAGCCATAAATAGTTTTACTTCTTTATTCACTTTTATCCACTTAATGACTATCATACATTAGTTTACCTAGTCTTGAAAACATTTAGGCAGTGAACTTTTTCCACTGTTAGACAACAAATATTCTTACCCAATCTCCTTGAGAACTTACTCTGATTTATATGCTTAGCAGTGAAAATGGTAGGAGTATTTTCATTTAAAGTTTTCCTAGATAGTGACTGTTTTCCAAAAAGGCTGTACTAATTTATATTTCCATCAGTAGTGAATTTCCCTTTCTTTACATGGTCTCCATTACATTATTATCACTCTAAAGAGTGAAACATGATCTCATTGTTATTTTGTTTTATATTTTCCTGATTACTACCAAAGTTGAACATATCAATCTTTTCTTTATGGTTTCAATTTCTGTGTCTTGTTTTAAGACTCACTCTGTAGGGACGTCCCTGGTGGCGCAGTGGATAAGAATCTGCCTTCCAATGCAGGGGACATGAGTTCGAGCCCTGGTCTGTGAAGATCCCACATGCCGCGGAGCAACTAAGCCCGTGCACCACAACTAGTGAGCCTGCGAGCCACAACTACTGAGCCCACTTGCCACAACTACTGAAGCCCGCATGCCTAAAGCCCATGCTCCGCAACAAGAGAAGCCATCGCAATGAGAAGCCTGCACACCGCAACTAAGAGTAGCCCCCACTCGCCGCAACTAGAGAAAGCCAGCACACAGCAACGAAGACCCATTGCAGCCAAAAATAAATGAATAATTTTTTTTAAAAAAAGAATCATTCTGTAATGTAAGGTCAGAGAAATGTCTTCCTATATTTTCTTTTAAAAGTTTAAAATCTTGTTTTCCCTCCTACTCAGTTCTTCAAGCTGTTTGGACATTTACTTTTTGCATCTTGTAAAGCAGGAATTAGGATTTACTTTTTTATAAGGAAAAACCAATTGTCCCCAAACAACTTATTGTCTGCCTAGGCCATCTGTTAGCCAGCGTCTGTTTTTTTTACTCAAGAAAAAAAAATTGTGAAATAGAATACAGAAAAATATATAAAAATCAAATGTGTAACACTGTGGTACAGGATGTTGATACTGAGGGAAGTTTTGTGTGTGAGGGAGGATGGGGGTATTAGGTACACTTTGCACTTTCTTTTCAATTTTGCTGTGAACCTAAAACTGCTCTAGAAAGAAAAGTTTATTAACTAAAAATCAAATGTGGAGCTTAACAATATTTTTATAAAGCAAACACATATGTAAACAACCATTAATGTCAAAAACCTCCAAGTACCCCTTCCCAGTCACAACCCCGTTCCTCTACCCTAAAAGTTACCATTAGCTTTCTATCAGTTTTATTTCTTACTATGTACTCCTACATATTGTAGTGTGGACAATGAAAGGTATATCTGTTTTCATTCTTTTGCTTTCAACCTTTCTCCATCTTTATACTGTAGTTGTCTTTTAAACAGCACATGGATTATTATTCTTCCTTTAAAATCCAGTCTTTCTCTTTTTAACTGAAATATTTAGTGTATTTATATTTAATGTCATTACTGATTTAAGTTAATAACTCAAAATCTTTGTCTACTAATTCTATCATATGTGTCATTTCTGAGTATTTATTAATTTTTCTCTTCTTATGAGTTATATTTTCCCTGTTTGTAAGCTTAGTAATATTTTCTTGGATGTCAGACATTGTGAATTTTATCTTGTGGGGTGCTGTGTATTTTTTATTTCTATAAACATTCTCAAATTTTGTTCTGGGATGTGCTGAGGTTACCAGGAAACAGTTTGATCTTTTTCGATCTTGCTTTTAAGGTTTGTCATGTGGGAAAAGAGCAGCAATTTGTCTAGGGATAGTTTTTCCTCACTATGAGGCGAGACCTTTCTTAGGCATTCAAATTGCTGCTATTAGGAACAGGAACTATGCCTGGCTTTATGTATACTCCAAGTATTATTCCCTCACATCCTTTTGGGTGGTTCTTTCCCTGGCCTTGACTAGTTTCCTCACCTGCATATGCTGCTCAGCACTCAAAATGAATACTCAAGGGGACCCTCTGCAATTCCTTCTCTGTGCAGCTTTCCCCTCTGGTACTCTGCTCGGTGAATTCTAGCTGCCCTTGGCCTCCCCGGACTCCTAGCTCCAGTTCTTCAACTCAGGAAGAGCACAGGGCTGGCTCTGCATGGTTCCCCCTCCTTGTGTAGCAACCTGGAAACTTTTGACTAGGAAGCAAGCTGAGGCAGTCATAAGCTTAATTTGTTTCCCATCTCTCAGGGATCCCTGTCCTTCACTGACTCATGTCCAATGTCTCAAGATCCATTGTTTCATACAGTTTGCCCAGGTTCTTAGTTGTTTCATGAAGGAGGGTAATCTGGTCCCTGTTATTCCATCTTGGCCAGAAGTGGAAGTCACCTTTAACTTTTTAATATGTCTATGTTAACTGTGGCCTCCTCTCAAACAAAAAATGAACTTAAAATGTTTTAATTTCCCTGTACTTTTCTCCACTCCTTTATTTCTTCTTATTGTATAATATTTTATTAATTTTTCGTTTTTAATTCTATCATTATCATTTTATAAAAACTATCAAAATGTATTTAGATGCATAGAATAAGCCCGGAAGGATATTAGTAACGATAGTTGCCTCTTGAAAGAAAATGAACAAGTAAGAGTTAGGAGAGATTTATTTTTCACTGTATGCACCCTGAAACTTTTGAAGTTTCTACCATATGCTCTTATTACTTATACAAAAGAATAAATTTTAAAGGTACTTAATTTTTAAATATGCTTAACATTTTTTTTGCTCGCTGATTTTTCTTACTTCTACTCCTTTTGTTCAGTTTTCTTCTTGCTAAATAAATCCTGTCTTTGTATATCTAAAACCAGCAATTTTTTAGAAGTTGTTTTCATCTTTTTTTTTTTTTGGCGGTACACGGGCCTCTCACTGTTGTGGCCTTTCCCGTTGCGGAGCACAGGCTCTGGACGCGCAGGCTCAGCGGCCATGGCTTACAGGCCCAGCCGCTCCGCGGCATGTGGGATCCTCCCGGACCAGGGCACGAATCCGTGTCCCCTGCATCGGCAGGTGGACTCTTAACCACTGCGCCACCAGGGAAGCCCTGTTTTCATCTTTTGAACTTAATAAACATGTCGTTCTTTTTTCTTTTTTTTTTGGCTGCACGGTGCAGCATGCGGAACTTCCCCGACCAGTGATCGAAACTGTGCCCCCTGCATTGGAAGCACGGAGTCTTTTTTTTTTTAATTAATTAATTTACTTATTTTATTTTTGGCTGCCTTGAGTCTTCGTTGCTGCGTGCAGGCTTTTTCTAGTTGTGGCGAGCGGGGGCTACTCTTCGTTGTGGTGCACTGGCTTCTCATTGCGGTGGCTTCTCTTGTTGTGGAGCATGGGCTCTAGGCACGTGGGCTTCAGTTGTTGGAAGCAAGGAGTCTTAACCACTGGACCACCAGGGAAGTTCTGTCTGCATTCTTGAATTAAAATTTAGCTGGATATGGAATTCTTTGATATTATTACTCCAGTGTCTTCTGTTCCTATTGTTGCTAATGTCAGTTTTCCTTTTATAGACAATATTTTTCTTTCTCTTAGCTTTTAAAATTTCTTTACCCATCATCTTCTACAATGTGGATTTTTAAAAAATATATTGGCTGTTTGGCATTTGTTGAGGCATTTCAATGTGGACTTCCATCATTTTCACCCATTCTTTCTTTGACAAATTCCTTGCCTTTTTTCTCCACAGTCTTTTTCTTTTTTTTTCCAAAATGCTATTAAGACATGGAGGGTAGACCAAGGAGCCCAACATAATTCTCCTAATTTCATTTACATTTACCATCTCCTCTCTGTGCTACATCCCATGATCATGCATTTTTGATGTGTTTAGTAGCTGTATCAGTCTGGACCTCTAACCTGCATAGGACTTTATATCAGGGGTTCGGAACTCTTGACCCTATGCAGGTAACACTACAGCAGATGCCAATCATTGCAATTCCCATTTTTGGGTTTGCTCTGTTTAGGGAGCATCAGGCAAGCAGCATATTTATGGTTCCAAACTCAGGTAGTTACACAGAAGTGTTGCGCCTTGGTTTACTAGCACAGAGAACAGTTCTAGATACCCAGCTTCACGTAGCTTCATATAAGAAACCAAATTCTAGTCTGGGGTCATGTTCAGTTCCCAATCTCATGCTGGTTTTGAAGACCCAGCCCTAAATACCTGACTCCAGTCTGTGTTTTGTAAGTGCTTTATGGCTTCAGCCTTTACTCAGTATTAGTTTGCTCACCAATCTGGAAATTTTCACCTTATCCTTGAGTGCAGCTTTGCATTAAAAGAAATTTTTATTTCCTCAATCATTCCTAGGTGCAATGAATATTCTCATTCTATTATTTTGAGAAGAAATTTGTATTGTATTTAATAAATCACTTGAAAACCAAATTTAGTTCTTTTTTTTTCAACTTAGATTCCTTTAAGATTCTTCTAATAAGCAGAAATGTCAAGCTTCCTCTGCCTTAAATTCAAAAAACTTAGTTACCACTGCAGTCATAAGGTGCTTGACAGATACCACCCAAGGTTAAATATACCTAAATATACAATATCAAATTCTTTATTTTGCCTTAATCATTTAATACAAATAATCCAGATGTCTTTCCACTTTGAATTAAATTCTAGTAAAAAACAAAATATGACTTAATAGGTCATTACACATCGTATCTATTATACACCATTACCCTCACTTTTTATCATTATCATTGCCCCTCTGTGCAGCATTCCATGATCACACCTCCTTGACAAGTGCTTAGCAGCTGCCTTACACATTCATACCCAATAAACCTCGAAAAATTTAATCTATATCTCTAGAATCAGCAATTAAATTTCTGACTAGCCTTTTCCAGTTAAAGATACCCACTAATGTGAAACTTTTGCTTTTTAAAGAAAATGCCTTAACTTTTGGTAGGTAGCTTAACAAATACACAGGCAACAAAGGCAATTTTAAAATGCCCCAAAGGACAGATCATACGTTCATCACTTGGAACAATGGAAAATACACTGGTCTAGTATCTGATCACACTGCCAGTCATAACCTGTGGCCTCAGTACAAATCTTCCTACACATCAGTTTATTCTTGTGTTGAAAAACATAAAAAATAAGAGTTTTAACTAAAATATTTCTAGAGTAGTTTCTAACTAAAATGTCATGAATCTGTAATTCTCATCAATTTTGTTATTTTAAATTAGGGTATTCATTTACAGCACAATGCACAGCCCATCCCATCATTTAATATTCTGAAGAAGAAAGCTCTTCAAGTTCTTCACAAGGCATATAACCAATGCATACCTGTCTAGGTTAGTGCTGCCAGGAGAGTAGTCCTTGGATGCAGCTCTGCTACCATAAAAAGATGATGACTGCAAAGGTAAAAGCCCTAAAAAATGAACAGACACAGGAAACGTTTAATTCCTAAATCAACCATTCAAGTTCATTTAATAATAAAATTATGCATTGGGCCTGTTTATATTTAAACTCTTTTTTTCCCCTTCTTTTCATCAAAATAATACATATATACACATGTTAAAAGATCAAACACTGTGGAAAACATTATAACAGGTCATAAAAGAATACTCTCCAGCCCTAAAGCTCCACAAATTTTGCTTCCAGTTTCTAACCATTTTTTGAAACTTAGTTTTTCTGATTTCCTCCATAACATTAAATAATGTTTCTATAATTTCTTCATTTATTCATTTTTAAACAATATCAGCTGACTCCCTTTTTGAAAAATTAGAAATAATTTCTTATTTACATCACCCCTACTCTTGTTCTCCTCTCTCCAACCAATTACCAGTTGTGTTATTTATTTATTTTTTGGCCATGCCACGTGGCTTGCAGGATCTTAGTTCCATGACCAGGGATTGAACCTGGGCCCACAGCAGTAAAAGCGCCGAGTCCTAACCACTGGACTGCCAGGGAACTCCCCATCAGTTGTGTTATTTTAGTTCTACTGATTAACTTTGCAACTTTAACACACTTAAACTTTCTACATTTTATTCCATGAACCTTTTTATCACTTGACCGTTTACTTCCTCCTCTCTCTCCTCTTCTACATCAACTTTTGTAAGACGTACCTTGACTTCAACAGTATTAAGGATCATTACATCTTTAAGTATTGTTTTCTAACTATAGGTTGATTGCAAAAACTTAAAACCAATAAGTGGAGTTTACATAATGTATTATTATTTCAGAGGTAAGAATTATATTAGAGATACTTCTTTCTGTAGGAGTCCAATGTTACAACTCTGAACCACTAAAAGGAGACCGTTCCTAGAGTCCTGATCAAATGAATTCTCGTAAACTCCTAAATTATCAAAATCATGCCGTATTTTAGCTTGCTTCAATTTAATTTCAAGTTGAACAGTATTCAAATCAATACCAGATACTTGAGTCTTTAAGGAGTTTAGAGGATCAGAGAGATATGTTAAGTATAGGAAACACTAATAAAAATTCAGGGACAGTCTAACTTTTAGTTTTTGTAAAAACAAGGAACAAGTGAACTTAAACAACTGCTTCAGGCAATAATTTCAAGATCTTCTGGAACTTCTAATAAGTAGCAACACTGATGAACTTTAATTTCAACCACTTTAACTCCCTGGATTCATTCCATGGTTCAGGTACTTTGACAATGAAATAATTTAATTCTAGGTAGTTAAACAGGGGAAAAGGCAAAGCTTAAATTCCTTGCAAGCAAAATTAAAATTCCCTTATAGTTCTAATATTTTAAAAAATATTTTAGCCAAGTACTAGATACAAATTGGTACCTGATAACTAGTACTGAATTACACAGTATTCCTGAATAATGTAGAGAAATATGCCCCAGTTTAGGTTTCTATTTCTAGTCTAATACAATCCATCATACAATTAATGAGTATCTTATAAAAAACCAAATACTTACCTGATGTCCTATTCTCTTCTGACTGTTTCAAACTCAGCTGCTTCTCTCTACTGCTGGTTAAATACTTTCTTGAGGGATCTGTCATAGCCTTGTTGTTCCTACAGTTAATAATTTAATTCAAATATATATATGTATAAGGATACAATTCTTAATTTTAAATAGTTGTCATTAAAAATCTACATTTCAATTGCCAAATTCATTGATTTGCTTGGAAGTTAGGTTATAAGGTGTCAAAGCCTTAAGCAAATGAGGATCATAAAAATAAGCTTTCATTACCTAGTCAAAAGCCAATTTAATCCATAACCCTGGTAATTAGGCAAAAATGAAGGAGTATTTTCTTTATACAAAAGTCAAACCAGAGACAGCAATATTATATAGGTTTTCTTAGCCGAAAGCAAGGCCAGATGAAATGATTCAGCTACTAAGACCAAAAGAATCAAGAACTAAGCTAAAAAAATTAAAATTAAAAAAAATTTTAAATAAATAAAATTTTAAAAAAAGTAAACTATTCAAGCTTGATACTGAATAGGTTTAAAAAGTAAAACAGGACTTCCCTGGTGGCACAGTGGTTAGGAATCCGCCTGCCAACACAAGGGACATGGGTTCGATCCCTGGTCCAGGAAGATCCCACATGCCACAGAGCAACTAAGCCCGTGTGCCACAACTACTGAAGCCCATGTGCCAAGAGCCCGTGCACGCAAGAAAGAGTAGCCCCCACTCAACGCAACTAATAGAAAGCCTGCGCACAGCAACGAAGACCCAACGCAGCCAAAACTAAATAAATAAATACATTTATATATATATATATATGAAAAGTAAAACAAAATCCAAAATGTTCTTATAGTTTATGTAATTTGAAATACTATTTACTAAATGTCAACATTTCAATTCATAGTGATTAAACAATTTTAAGTTCGTGAACACAAAATTAAAATTTCTTAAGCCCCCTTTCCCCCCTCTATTATTCCCCAATACCTGGACCTATATTAAGTAGAGTGGGTCCATTCAGAAACATGCTCATGCTTTGATTAAAAGTGCTAATTTTAGGAGAACCATCATGAATAAAGCCTGTAAGCAGACAATGTAGACGCTCCACCCAGATTCCCTCTGGCCCCATTTTTGTGTCCTCTCGTCCACGCCAATTTAGGTATTTTTTGTTTGTTTTCAATTTTTTTTTATATTGGAGTATAGTTGATTAACAATGGTGCCTTACTTTCAGGTGTACTGCAAAGTGATTCAGTTATACATATACGCATATCTATTCTTTTTCAAGTTCTTCAATTTAGGGTTTTTTTTTTTTAATTTTTTGATAGCCTATACCTAGGGTTCTTCTTCAAAGGATTGCCCTCAAGCTACTACAGAGACTTTGCCTGCACTCTCAGAGAGTCACAAGTAAGGTCAGGTGCTAAAGTATAGAAGCCCAGCTCCCCTGCCTTGGATTAGAACAGTTTTTTTTTTTTTTTTTTTTTTTTTAGAACAGTTTTAAGGTGAAATTTATATAACAGATTTTTCTCTCTGGGATTAGGATGAATCCTAACCTCTGCATTTTTCTGCTCAGAGATCAGATTTCTGTCTGAGATCACACGCATTCTTTGTTTCTTGCACTTCAATATCTTGCTTCCCCCACTCCCTTCCTGGGTATCCCCTGGGAATAATTCCTAAATAAATCACTTGCACACTACCCTCTATTTCAGGGTTTGTTTCTGGGGAACTTGATCTACAACCATTAGTGCTAGAAGTGGGTCTAGGAAGCATACTCTCTAAGGACAGGATTCTGGAATTGGATCGATTGGCAATGGCAACAGAAATTCCATTCCTGGTGGTAAAATTTTTGGTATCCTATAGTGTTACACCACCAAGATTTTTCATATGTAGTGAACAACCTGGATAAAGTAGAAGAGAATATGGCTCATGCAATCTCTCCAGCATTTGAAAAATGTGGTAGAATGCACAATGGATCGTTAGGGTTATAGAAATGTTCTAAAACTGGATTATGCTGATAGTTGCACAACTCAATAAATTTACCAAAAATACAGAATTATACATTTAAGACAGGTGAATTTTATGGTGTGTAAACTGTACCTCAATAAAGCTGTTTAAAAAATGTCCCAAATTATTCCCTTCCTTGTACCCAAGTCCCCTATTAAGAAATGCAATCTATTTCCCCAACCCTTAATGAGGCTGGCCTTGTGATTTCCTTTTCCCAAACGAATGTGACAGACATAACAGCACATAAGTCCTGATGCTAAGGCTAAAGGCACCCTGCAAATTTCCACTCATTCTCTTGGAACCCTACCACTGCTTTGTGAATAATTCCAGGGTAACCTGCCAGGTGACAAAAGAAAACATGGCCAATCTCCCTCATCACCCCAAGCACTAGACAGCCAATGGCCAGTCACACAAGTAATGCCACCTTGGACCAGCCAACCCTTAGCCAACCTACCAACTGACCATGGATGCATGAGAAAATGAGAGAATCCAGCCACAAGTGGCCAAGCCAGACCCAGATAAACAGAACCACTCAAGTGACCACTGACCCGTAAGCGATAATAGTTACTATTTTAAGTATCTTGTTATACAACACTAGATACCTGATACAGTGATATGGGGTAAATAATAATCATAAAGACATGGGTCATCAAGGGACTATGCAACCAGAGCAAGCCATCATGAGCTGGGTGCTATCATACCCACAAAGCTGTAAGATCAGGAAGTTACAGCAGTAATCCATCATAAAATGTGAGTGGTATATCCAAGCAAATAGGAATAGATAATGAGAACAGACCTATGAGCATTCTGGTGACCAGCTGGAAGAAGAGGAAAAAACCTGTGCCTGGTTCATGGATGGATCATCTTGGTACATTGGTACAAGCTGAAAATGAACTGCTGCTGCACTGTAGCCCCACTAAGGGACTGCCCCGGAACACAGGAGTAACACAAAATCCTACACTGTGCAGAGTTTGAGAAATGCACCTCATTAACCACTTTGTGTGGAGAGAAAAGTGGGTCAATGGACCCCTGGATGGTGGCAAATGGTTTGGATGGATAGTCAGGGGCCTGGAAGGAATAAGACTGGAAGATCAGGGAGAAATGATTTATGGAAGAGGTTTATGGATAGTCATATAGAAGTATGTACAGGGCTTCCCTCGTGGCACAGTGGTTGAGAGTCCGCCTGCCGATGCAGGGGACACGGGTTCGTGCCCTGGTCTGGAAAGACCCCACATGCCACGGAGCGGCTGGGCCCGTGAGCCATGGCCGCTGGGCCTGCGCGTCCGGAGCCTCTGCTCCGCAGCGGGAGAGGCCACAGCAATGAGAGGCCCGCGTACCGCAAAAAAAAAAAAAGGAGTATGTACAAAGGGTGAAGATCTGTTTCACATGTCAATGCTCACCAGAGAACTCCACTAAAGACACATTAAGTCTCTTAATGTCTCCACTTAAGAAACAATCATGCAAGGTAACTTGTCCAGTAAATGCCATTCAATCTCTGTACTCAGCCATCCAAGTATTTCCACAAAAGGGCCCATGAATAACAGCCATGGTGGCAGAGATAAAAGCTCTGAATGCACCCTACAATAGGGGCTCCCCTTCAATAAGGCTGGTTTAGCTTCTGATGCTGCTGAATGCCCAACTGGTCAGCAGCAGAGGCTGATCCCCAGCCCGTGATTGAGTACTATCCTTTAAGGAAATCAACCAGTCATCTGGTGATATTACATTAGACACCTTCCATCCCAGAAAGAGTAGCAATTAATTCTGGTTGGGATTGGCATATATTTTAGGTTTGCTTTTGCCTTTCCTGCCCACAGTGCCTTGGCTGCACTGCTATCTGGGGGCTCATAAGAGTATATGATTTATTAACATGAAATCTCACATAACACCATCCTGGAACGAGAAACCCACTTTATACAAAAGAAAAGGAGGTACAATAAGGGTATATGACCAAAGGCTCCATTGGTCCTACCACATACCACATTACCTCAAATCTGATGGCCAACAGCCTTTAAAGGTGCAGCTTACAGATGATCTCATTAGGAACTGGGTGCCCTTCAAGACAATATATAGCACAAACCAACAAGCCATTACATTTATAGAGAATACATGGGTCTGGAAACCAAGAAGTAGAAGTAGGAATGCCCCCACTAAATATCACTCTTGATAACGCTCTTGTGCTTCTTGTCCCCTCAATTTAGATTCTGTGGGTCTAGAGGTCCTGTTTTCCAGAGTGGAGACTTTTTCAACGGGGGGACAGGAAGAGTCCCATTTAATCTAAAGCTATGGCTGCTACCTACTCATTTGGGGCTTCTCATGCTGGCAGATCAACAGGCAAAGAAAGGAGTTACCATACCGTAACTGACTTTGATTATTATAAGGGGCAGGGTTGCTGCTATATAATGAGGGCAGGAAGAATATGTTTGGAATAAAGGATATTCACCAGGGAATCCTTAGTGCTCTCATGCTCAGTTTTAACTCTGAATGGGCAATTATAGCAATCACAGCCTGAGAAGTACACAGTGACCAGGGTCTCAGCCCCCTCAGAGAAGATCTCAGTCATACCACCAGGCAAACCATTAAGACCAGCAGAAGTGTTAGTGGAAAATGCAGTGAATCTAGAATGGATGGTAGAAGTAGATGATAATATCAGTTATAGCCTCAAGGCTATTTGTAGCAATAAGGACAAAAAGAACTGCAGCTCATCCCACTAACCCTCCTTTTTTTAATATTCTCACCCAGAAATTGAAAAGCATCAATGTGAAGAATCTATAATAAGATGGAATGAACTTAATAGTGATGCTCTATCAGAGCCCCCTCAGATCGCTGTTTATACTTCTCACACATCTAGACTATTATGTCTTCGACTGCCAGCACGTGCAGTTCTTCAGAAGACTGCCTTTGGGCTATTTCAAATATTTTACGCATCTAGGCAGAGCCAAAAGCCCCAAGGCAGCTGTTAACCAAAAACAGTGCAGTATGGAAATATGAAAGCCCATCTTCCTTACTTCTAGTTGAAAGAAGCCCAGACCTCCTGCTGGATCAAGATGAGGCCCACTCTCTGTGGGACTTTTATCTAAGGTGACATCCTTAGTTGGCTTCTTCTCCTTCCCAGTCCTGCTTTCCTTACTCTGTTACTGGTCTCGCCTATGAGTACTTCCTTAATAAGGCGCTTGCAGAAGTATGTTCATCTAGAGCCTGCTTCTAGGAAGTCCAAACTTTAAAAAATTTAATTGTGATGGTATAAAAAATATTATTAGCCCAGAACAAGGATTAGAAATTTAGGGTTCATCAGACAACTCAAAGTGGAACTGAGACTTCCCCAAAGTGTGGTGGATATGGTGGACTGGCGTGCAAAGTCCATTACTACCACCTTTCAGTGTACCTCCCTGTTCTACAGAAGCCAGAAAGCTAAAAAACTACATTTCCAAGTTAGTGTTCAAGATTTAAGGTAAATTACATATACTTGTGCAAGATATGGGAAATGGAAATAGGGAGAGGTCATGTGTTCTGCTACTTCTGGTGGTTAACAACAACGTGGGGGTATCTAGTTTTCCTGTAGAGGATTTCCGCATTTGGCAGTGGCAGCACAGTTCTAGAGATAACAGTTTTCATGCCAGCTTCCAATTCAGCTGTTCACTTCATGACAGCCAGGAGCATCTTTGGTGACCTGATCTGGGGCATGGCTCTCAAAATCATTCCTGAAAGCTTAACCTAGAGTCTACATTTTCAGCTTTCCTAATGATTCTGTAAGCCATTTAATGTTCTCTGTATGGAAATACCTTTGTGTGTAAACTAGCTAGAGTGAATTTTGTTCCCTACAACTGGACTCCAAATACACAAATTTTGTTACTAGAAGTGGGATGCTACCATAACAAACCTATAATATGCAGAACTAGCTCAGCAGGAAGGTAGAGAGTAAGAACACAGATATTACAGACTGGAAAGCTGGTGACTATTGTTATATTTCAGCAAAATATTTACAGAACTGTTGTCTGTAATGTCTTGGGAGGCAGACCTCAAAGGAAAAGGTTGAGACAATTAAGAACACTGGTCTTTCTTACTGCTTTCAGTGAGGTTCTATTCAAGACAGATAAATCTGGGCAAGAACTAGCCAGCTTGCAATCAAGGATGAAAAGGAATACATTTCTCTGTGCCAATGGCCTAGAATTAAAATTGTGTGGTAACTTGAGACCATATGGGACTAAAAAAATCCAACTGCTTCTAATTCTCAAATTGAGGCAATGATAAGAGGTAACTGGAGTAGTTGTTTTGTAAAAAACTGATACTAATATTAGGGAAAACTGCGCGAGGGGTATACGGGTACATTTTATACTATCTTTGCAACTTTCCTGTAAATCTAGAATTATTCCAAAATTTAAAAATTTATTAAAAGAACCAAAATAACAACAAAAATATTGGCCCTAATTCTTTCTCAAGCCTATAAAAGCCTGCTTGTTCTACCTTTAAAGAAACCTCTAGACTTCTAAAGCTTACAGATTTCTAACTTCCAGAACTACACCAGCTTGACTTAGGCTACAAAAGCTGAATGGCTCCAAAGAACATAGTCTTCAAAACCCCCTTCAGCTATGGCCTTGAAAGATAACAGACAAAGGAAATCAATCAAAGGGCAAAGCCAGGAGTCGTATGGAGTAAAATGAGCAAGTGTTTCTCCCAGAGGATAGGACAGAGACTGCTACATGGGCTAATGAAGAACTTATTCCACTGCTTTCACTGTCTTCACAATTTCTGCCTAACAAGATTTTATCTCTGCTATAGACCAATGACTCCTCAGTTTCCTATTCTTATCTTTTCTAAATGGTAACTTTTATTGTGGTTATCCTGTGCCTACTCCAGCAATGTATAATGAATGATATGCGTATGGAGATGGAAGTGAGGAATGCAGATTAACCTGCCTCTTAGTTTTTACGTGTCAGACCATGAGGGGCATGGTCCAAGGCACACCTGGACTTATGGAGAGAACTGCACATAACCCAGAGATCCTGGACTCTGAGCTGGATACAATGACTAAATGAGACATGGAGGTTGTCTCCAGCAGGGTGAAGGTAGGAGTACTCTATATACGGGAAGAATGATAAACAGAGGTAATTCTGTGGCTAGAAGAGTAAATATGGCAGACTGTTAGTTGTCCCCAAATAACCATTGTAGTCTTCTGCCATAATAGTAGAATTTGGGCTAGGCATTTCCCAGACCTTCTCATAACTTGATATAACCACATGACTAAGTTCCAGCCAATGTGATATGTACAACAGTGGTGTGTACAATTTTCAGCCTACACGAGAGCAGTATGCCCTCCCTTTGCTCCTTTCCTCCTTCCCAATAGGAATACAGACATGAGAGTGGAGGCTGAAGCTATCCTGGTTCATAAAATGGAAGCTACTTATTAAGAATGGCAGTTCAAGAAGATAGAAGGAACTTGAGTCCATGGTCATTGTAGTTTAAGATACCACACCAGTCTTATCACCTACCTAGATTTTTGTATCTGTTACAGCAACAGAACCAAGAACCCAATTACTATATAAAGTTTCTTTATCTTTTTCCCAACTCCCTTCTGGTGACCCTTTGATCTTGAACACCAGTTAACTGAAAAGCAACTGATTTCTGTTAAGGTATTACCTGGCAACTGTGTAATAAGTTTTCTCTCCCAAAAGACAGACAGATAAACAAACAAACAAAACCCACAACCCACCCATTATGAGGAAGAGAACTGTGAGCTGGTGACTATCCTATTACAGGTATGCCCTTTTGTTCAACACAAAAAATAGCTCCAAAAGATTGATGCTCCTTGCCTAGAACCTATGCAAGGTTTTATTTTTTTATTTTATTGGAGTATAATTGCTTTACAATGATGTGTTAGTTTCTGTTGTACAATGAAGTGAATAAGCTATATGTATACCTATATCCCCTCCCTCTTGGACTTCCCTCCCAGCCCCCCATCCCACCCATCTAGGTCATCACAGAGCACCAAGCTGAGCTCCCTGTGCTGTACAGCAGGTTCCCATCAGCTATCTATTTTACACATGGTAGTGTATTTATGTCAAACCCAATCTCCCAATTCCTTTCACCCTCCCCTTCCCCCACTGTGTCCACATGTCTACCTAAGCTAACTTTTCACATGAATAAGGTAAAAAAATTTTTTTACAGGTAAAGGGAAGAGGGAAGGAAGGGGGTCCATGCTAAAAGAGCAGCCAACAAGAAACACTTATCTAGAGGTCTTCAGCTCTATCCTTCTTCTAAGTGCTGCAAATAAAAAAAGCTAGGATGGGAGAAGTGCACGGAAATGACCAAAGCAGTACTAATGGCCAGATCCTCTCCCTATTGAGCCCACAACCTACTGTCACCAAAATACTCTAAATCCTGTTCTTCTATCTTTGGGATTCCCATAAACTGAACACCATCCCAATCTTCTCTAGTGGTTGCAATTACCAATATAAGAAACACTGATCTAGTGCCATAAAAGTTCCTAAAGCAACTTACGACGATGAATCATTTTCTTTAGGGTAATCTTCATTCAGCTCTGAGCCAGATGATAGCATTCTTTTCCTCTTTTCAGTCCTATAGAGAACAGAGAAAAAACGTTATTTTTAAAAAGTTGTAATTCATACTATTAAAAAGTATAAACCAACATACTCAAGAACAAGAACTGTGACTACTGCTATCTAATTCTCTACACCACATTTAAATTAATATACTGTGTATCTGCAAGCTCTATACGTGTCACTAACATAAATCACAAGACAAATACTAATTATCTCCAAAAAACACACTTCACACTTTCTTCTTCTAACTGGAAAAATCTCCTTCTTTTTCTCAAATTACTGGTCTTTCTAAAAGGCCTGAAAAACATTTATAAACAGGTAGAGCTAATGACTAAGAAAGAAAAAAAGTCTTTCATACCTATTTTCTAATAACCCTGATCTAAGAGGTGTGGATGTAGATGTCAAAGAGGGAACTGTCCGGGTAGCAGTTACTCCACTTCCTGCTGCGGCCTTAATCGATCCTCTACCTGGATTACCAAGAACTTTTCGAAATGGAATATCATCTTTAGTTTCCAAACTTCCTCTTTTTGAAGAGACCTATAAGAATAAAGTTTAACACAGCCAGTTCTTCAAATTAATTGGCATACTTTTAGACCGGTGATCCTCATATAGGGAACTTTTAAAAAATACCCACAACTGGAGACCCAACTACAGAGATTCTAGCCTATCTGGTATGGGGGTGAGGCCCATTCATCAGCACTTTTTTTAAAGCACTCTAGGTGATTCTAATTTACGGTCAGTGTCAGAAATTAAGCTTGACGCATATTTTCCTATAGTATTCTTGTAAACTTACAAATTCCACAGCATTCCTGGAAGCAGAAAGGAATTTGCTTCGAATTACTGATTAAAAAGAAAAGGACTCACATACACAAGACAAGGTTCTAGTGACCAGCATGAAAACACATCTTTAGGGAAAAAAATCCAATTTTGATAATTTAAAGTGACATAAATGTGAGAAAAAGGAGCAATAACGACATTTGGTTGCCACAATTTAAATGCCAAGTCATATGTACAGCATATGACTTTTGAGGGGGTTCTAGTTTGGAGAAATGAAACAAATATATATAACAATGGGGAGACTGAAAGTGAAATAGAGCCTACTGGCAGAAGATGAATCAAAGAATCTACCCCCAAAACACATGAAAAACATTCAGAGTTAATGCACACTTTACACATATTAGTTGGGAAACAGTGCTTTTGACCAGCATTCTGCCAGTTAAGTTTTATAACTCTACATTAAGAGCTATGTGATTATCTCTATGGAAAATATTGCCAATTACTTTCTACAGAATTACAATCTTAGAAGAAGAAAGAAAAAATCTCTGAGGTCATCTGGATGAACGATTTAAAAGTTAAATTTATTTTCAAAGGGGTAAATCATTCTCAAGATTCAAAAAAAATAAAAATACTATTATAAAAGCCATATACTGAGAAGTCTCATTATCACCCCAATGCCATTCACCCAGTTCTTCCACTTCCCATCCTCCTACACCTTATAAGTATTCTATTGTTTTTTTATGCAAATGAAAATCAATTTTATTCTTGTTATACAAACAGTAGCATACTATATGCATACTGTTTTGCATATTTTGCAACCTTTTTTGACCATGACCCCATAGCGAGAAATATTTTACATCACAACATATTACACATACACATAAATAAAACCAGAAGTTTCAGAAACCAATACTTTTCCTTACTATGTATAATACCTTCTCTATTGTTTTCTCCTCTATTCCTTTTTTATTTAATGCTAGTCACAATCCACAAAATTGATTTTATAATCTCACTAATGGGAATCATTATTTGTGAAAGTATATTTGCTTCTGCTAGATATGTTAACACTTATAGTTTAAATATTCTAACATGTTAAATTTCTACCTGTAAATGGATCAATCTCCAAGTAATTATAATGAGTGAAAAACCCAGACAAAAAAAGTTATACACTGATCCCCTTTATATAAAACTCTAGAAAATGCAAAGTAATCTAGAGTGACACAGAGCAATTCACTTGTGGCTTAGGGATAGGGGCCAGACAGGGAGCTGGAGAGAAGGATTACAAAGGGGGATGAAGAAGCTTTTAAGGGTTATAGCTATGTTCACTAGGTTATGGTGATGATTTTGCGGGTATGTACATAAGTCAAAAATGTATCAAATTGCACACTTTAAATATGTGCAATTTACTGCATATCAATCGTATCTCAATTAAAATGTAAAAAAAACCAAAAAAACCCCAACTTGTAAAAGGAAATTAACAAAAACGAAATCTTATTCGTTGATTGCTTAGTCCAGTAAATGGTTTAAGTAATCAATCTATCTGCACAGCCAAACAGAATTCATGCTTTTACTTACAGGGGAGCTTCAAAGTTTCTTTTCACACCTGGTTTACCTTTGTTAAGACAAATTAAAAGAGACACAGGACTGCTAAGCTGCAATAGTGCACAGTAAGTCTCATGGCTGGCTGAATATTTATGAAAGAAAAACTGTTTAAAAACCAAACAGGGGCTTCCCTGGTGGTGCAGTGGTTGAAAGTCCACCTGCCGATGCAGGGGACACAGGTTCGTGCCCCGGTCTGGGAAGATCCCACATGCCGCGGAGCGGCTAGGCCCGTGAGCCATGGCAGCTGAGCCTGCGCGTCCGGAGCCTGTGCTCCGCAACGGGAGAAGCCACAACAGTGAGAGGCCCATGTACCGCAAAAAAAAAAAAAAAAGCAAACAGAAGACCCAACAAAACAGTTTGGTATCATATAGTATAGAGGCAAAGTTCATAATGTAGAACAGACCCAAAAAGCATCAAAGAAATAATAGCAGCAAACATTTATGGGGTTGTTAGTATATGGTATCACGGGCTAAGCACTTTTACAACATGCATTATCTCATAACAACCCTTAAAATATTATTGCTGTCTTAATTTTACAGATGGGTACTAAGGCTCAGGGTACTTAAGGAACTTCTCCAATGACCTACAGCTAGTAAGTGGCAGCACCAAGTCTCAAACCCACATCTAACTTCAAAGCTATGTTCTTAAAAATTACACTGTGGTAAATTTCAGATATGTGGAAAGTACCCTTGAGATAATGCAAGAATTACTAGACATTACAGTCTAAATTCTACTTCCTGCAACTACTTTATAGAATGTCTATCTAAGATTATCTTTTTTTTAAAAAAAGCTAAAACGATTCAAATAAACATACCTGATTGTCTGAGTAAGAGAGCTGCCTGTTGGTTTCCTTCTGTGAGGTCCTGCTGCCCAGAATAGCTCCAAAACTACCAGAACCCTGAGAAGGTTTCATGGCTGGTGGGGGAAAAAAAAAAATCTCAAATCACTTACTTTAATAAAGAGATTTGTCATTATTATTATTTAATCTTGAGGAAACAGAAACAGGAAAAATAAAAAAAATCAAAGTGCTTATCTGACAGAAAGTAATTCTGATATATACAGTAAAATTTAGAACTAGGATCAAGCAAAAAATTAAATAACAATGCAAAAATCTGGAAACATGTATTGATAATAGAAGGGTAAGTTTTTAAATGCAAAAAGTAAATGCTAGAAATTCTCCTATATAAATATTTGGTAATTAACACTATAGAAAAGTTAGTCACTGTGTATCTATGGCATGAACATGGACACTGGATGCTAAGGACATGTGTCAGAACCAGTGACTGATATACTTCCAGTAATGTATACGCCAAAACATTCTCTGTAAGTTCAGCAGACTAAATGGCTTCTATTCTAAAGAAATCAATGCTAGCTTAAAGAACATGCAAAGTAATGTATAAATATGAATTTTTATATACTTTAAAAAGTATGTTGGGCTTCCCTGGTGGCGCAGTGGTTGAGAGTCCGCCTGCTGATGCAGGGGACACGGGTTCGTGCCCTGGTCTGGGAAGATCCCACATGCCGCAGTGCGGCTGGGCCCGTGAGCCATGGCCGCTGAGCCTGCACGTCCGGAGCCTGTGCTCCGCAACGGGAGAGGCCACAACAGTGAGAGGCCCGCGTACCGCAAAAAAAAAAAAAAAAAAAAAAAAGTATTTTAAGGGAATTCCCTGGCAGTCCAGTGGTTAGGACTCTGTGCTTCCACTGCTGGGGGCTGGGGTTCAATCTCTGGTCGGGGAACTAAGATCCCACAAGCTGTGGCGTGGCCCTTCCCCCCCCCAAAAAAGTATTTTATATTTTAATTTCATTAATTTCTCACTGATGATCATTTGAAATGTTTTAATTTAAAAACATTGCAAATAATGCCGAACATCCTTTTACATATCTTCTTGCATATCTTCTTTACATATCTTGCATATCTTCTTTACATATCTTCTTGGAACAACTTTCATAGGATAAAACTCTTTAGAAAAAGAATGTTGGTGTAAAGGATGTACAATTTTAAACTAAATTGATACTATCACTATTCCTCAAAAAAGAAAAATCTCGGGACTTCCCTGGTGGCACTGTGGTTGGGAATCCACCTGCCAATGCGGGGGGAAATGGGCTCGAGCCTGGTCTGGGAAGATCCCACATACTGCAGAGTAGCTGAGCCCATGTGCCACAACTACTGAGTCTGCGCTCTAGAGCCTACGAGCCACAACTGTTGAGCCCGAGTGCCAGAACTGCTGAAGCCTGTGCACCTGGAGCCCATGCTCCGCAAAGGGAGAGGCCACCGCAATGAGAAGCCTGCGCGCAGCAACTGAGAGTGGCCCCTGCTCACCGTTACTAGGGGGAGCCTGCGCACAGCAACAAAGACCCAAGGCAGCCAAAAATAAATAAATAAATGTATTAAAAAAAACAATCTCTAAGCTCCTACCAAGTATATGAGAGTATCTTGCCTCCCCTCACACTACTGCCAATGTGACAGTAAGAATCTGAATTTAATTACTGGTGAAGTTGAGAATTTTTTCGTGTTTATGGGCCACCTGTTTTTCTTCCTGAATTTCCTATATGTCCACTTCTCTACTGAATTGTCTTTTTTCTTACTGATTTGGAAAGTCAGTATTTATATATTAGCAATATTAACTCTGTCACTGTGGCTAAAGTTTTCACTTTTTCTTTTTTCCTTGTCACAGAGATCACTTAAATTTTTTACATAGTCCAAGTTATTAATCTTTTCCTGTATTTATTTATTTTAAAATTTTATTTATTTATTTTTATTTTTGGCTGCGTTGGGTCTTCATTGTTGTGTGCGGGCTTCCCTCTAGTGGCAAGCGGGGGCTACTCTTGGTTGCGGTGCACAGGCTTCTCATTGCAGTGGCTTCTCTTGTTGCGGAGCAAGGGTTCTAGGTGCGCGGGCTTGAGTAGTTGTGGCATGTGGGCTCTAGAGCGCAGGCTCAGTAGTTGTGGCGCACGGGCTTAGTTGCTCCGCGGCATATGGGATCTTCCTGGACCAGGGCTCGAACCCCTGTCCCCTGCATTGGCAGGCGGATTCTCAACCACTGCGCCACCAGGGAAGCCCTCTTTTCCTTTATTGATTCTGGTTTTATGTCATACTCAGGAAGGTTTTTTCCATCCATATATTATGTTAAAATCCATTCTACCCTTCTAATAATACTTGTATCACCTTTTTTTTTACATTCAAATCTTTGATCAATGTAAAATCTATTTAGATGAAGGAGTAAGATAAGGATCCAGTTTTATTATCTTCTTAAATGGTTAGCTGGTTGTCCTATTTATAGACAACAATGTTCATCTAATACTAGTCTTTTTCCCATTCATTTCAAACACCGTATATTATACTTCAAATGTTTCATACTTTTCAAAGTATTTTTATATTCATTAGCTTACTCTAGTCTGTAAAGTACATATTATCACTTTTGGGCACCTAAGGCAACTTAAACCTAAAGATTAAAACAACTTGCCTAAGAGTACAGTCCACAGCTAGCCACTCTAAAAGCAGTAATGACTTACTGAGTGCCTATCATGTGCCAGTCATGCTTTACATTAATGAGCTCTAATTTTTTATTAAGCACTGAAATTAAGGTGATAAAATATTCATTTTAGAGATGAGGAAACTGAAACTCAGTTATTAAGGGAGCTGCCCAAAACCACACAGGAAATAACAAGTAGAGCTAGGATTCAAACCCAAACCTGTTTAGGTCCAAAGCTCATGTTTTTCCATTATGCCATGTTGTTCAGACTCAAACTTGGGCCCCAGTCTACTGTGCTTTCCACTCTAATGCGTTTATTTATTTATTTATTTTTAAAATTAATTAATTTTTAAATTTTTGGCTACATTGGGTCTTCGTTGCTGTGCCCGGGCTTTCTCTAGTTGTGGCGAGCAGGGACTACTCTTCACTGTGGTGTGCGGGCTTCTCATCGCAGTGGCTTCTCTCGTTGTGGAGCATGGGCTCTAGGTGCGTGGGCTTCAGTAGTTGTGGCGCGCGGGCTCTAGAGCTCAGGCTCAGTACTTGTGTCGCAAAGGCTTAGTTGCTCCGCGGCATGTAGGATCTTCCCGGACCAGGGATAGATCCTGTGTACCCTGCACTGGCAGGCGGATTCGTAACCGCTGCGCCACCAGGGAAGTCCCCTCTAATGCATTTAGAGACATGCTTTCCTTACACACATCAATTCTTAAAACAGTGATTCAATTAATATGATGGAATAAAACAAATATAGAAATACAGACATAATCCCTGATATATTCTAAACTTTCAAACGGTACTCAATTCCCTGATTCTAAAATTCAATATTTAGAAGACTGACATAGTTCAGATTTGGTAACATGAACACATAATGAATAGAAACCAAATGGCAAACAACCATAAAAAATTTTTTAAACAAGAAAATAGTGTATGAAATAGAGGTATTAATTAAATCCAAGCAAGGCAGCATTGCTACATCTTCATTTTTAAAATGTTTTTAATGTGTTATATTTAACTTAAAAAACTCAAAAGTTTGTCAACTATAAAATATCAGTAATAACACACTACTGATGATGATAGAGCTGGAGACTAACAATAATAGTGGAAAACTCATTTTAAGCAACAGATTATTCCTCATTTTAAGCAACAGATTATTCCTAAAAATTATTCCAGATTATTCCTAAAAATTATTCCAGATGCCTATAAATATATATTTTTTAAAAATCAAAACATTTTAAATGAAAGGGGTTGGAGGAGGTAGGGGAATCTTATCATACTGTGTGATTTTTCTATAGTACCTTCTGTTTTCATAGCAAGAATAAAACCTCAGAATAAGTTTCATATAAAAAAGTAAGTATATAAGATTTATGTAACAAGGTAAGTTTTCCCAATTGTAATTTAAATCCTACTGCTTTTCTAGACACACGCTTTCGTGGAATCTTTAGGGTGTTCTACATATAAGATCATGTCATCTGAGAACAAAGATAAATTTACTTCTTCCTTTCCAATTTTATTTCTTTTTCTTGCCTAAGTGCCCTGGCTAGGACTTCCAGTACTATGTTGAATAGAATGGGTAAGAGAGGGTATCCTTTCCTGTTCCTGATCTCAGCAGAAAACCTTTCAGTTTTCCATCATCAAGCTATCTGCTGTTCATATAAGGCATTTATTATGTTGAGGTAAGGTAGTTTCCTTTAATTCCTACTTTGTTGTGTGTTTCTATCATGAAAGAATGTTAAATTTTATCAAACACTTTTTCTGCATCAAGATGATCGTGTGGTTTTTGTCCTCCATTCTGCTAATTTGAATAATCACATTGATAGATTTTTTTCATATCTTGAACTATTCTTGTATTTCAGAAATAAATCCCGCTTGGTCATGGTGTATAATTCTTTTAATGTGCTGTTGAATTAGGTCTACTAGTATTCTGTTGAAAATTTTTGCATCAATATTCATGAGGAATACTGGTCTACTACCTAGTAATATTTTTATAACTGCTAATGTCAGACCCTGGGAGGATTAGTGCTCACCTGCATTAAGTCTGTTTTGATGAACTGCATCTAGAAACAACCTCATTTCCTCTGCATCCTTACTTGGTACTTTATCAATAGACAAGAAGCTGTTATCTTGTAGAGTTAACATTAGGCGGCTTTGTTTTGCTCCACTGGGTCGAAGCACCACATTTTTAATGTTATGACTTAGCTGATCAACACAAAAGGAAAAGTATCATTAAAAACGAATTATAATGAAGCAGAAAAAGTTGTATAATGAATACTAAACTTTATACTTTCTAAGTTACACATTTCTTACTTTTTCCCATATTAATTTAGTTGTGTTTTTTTTCCCCCCAACCAAAAAGAGTTTCCATTTTTGACACATTTAAATCAAAGATTTCACTTCTAGGAGAGGCAAACACATACTATTAAAATTTTACACAGTAATCCTAACACTCTTGATTTTTTTGGTAGGAAACTGCATATTTTCAAGTATAGTTATAAAGTTATAAAAACTAATAAGTTAATTTACAGAGCCTTGATGGTTATACCATCACCAGTTTAGTAAGCCATATTGGATTAGAGGCTTTTTCTTTCTTTCTTTTTTTTTTTAAACAAAAGCTTATAAAATATCTAGCAAGTGGTTTAAGCAGCTGCAATATAAAAGGATATACTAATCCAAACTGTAATCCTCAAAAGAATTCCACTTCTCAAAACATCAACATAAACCTTTACCAGCATTAGAACATTCTTTTTTTCTTTTTTAACTGTCTAAGCAAGGTTCATTTAACTTTCAATCACAAAGATCATAAGTACCCTGGAACTCCCTTAGCTTACTTCTACCACTCCCCAGAACTGGTTCAATAACTTGTCTTATACTCTTCCAGACTCTGGATATGTGCTATTAAGTGATAACTTTTGTTTTCTCTTGGTTGAAATTTTTCCAAGACTAAACTAATAAATCTTGCACTTTTTTAATATAAATAATTCCTGCCAACCAGGCATCCTTATTCTCTAACACTCCCCCTCAGCAGGCATATTACAGAGGTTTCTAAAGCTGCCTTTTGCTGAAGAGATAGCCTCTGAACAGCATAAAGAAAGAAGTAATAGCTTTTCACAATTTTTTTTAATTAGGGAGAACTGACCTTTGACAATTTTTAGATAAGAATGAAAAATGAGTATTACCAGCCTTAATTTATTTATTTCAAACTTAAATGACATTTTTTAAGCTTCAAAGTTGGTCTTAAATTCATGTCCTTGAGTAGAAATTCTATCATAAAACACAATAGCTAGTTTCAGATGCTTTAACTCCAAAATATTTAAATCAGCAGTTTACCGTGCAAAAAGGAAAAGAGACTGCATAAAACCATTATTTCAGTCAATATGAGAATAATCTTGAACTTTATCATTTCAACAACTGAAAAATCCTAGCTAGTCATACAATTTTAGTTACTACCCATATGGTGAGGCCTCTCAGCCTTTTCTCTAAGTCCAGATCTCTGCCGGAGCTCCAGTTTTCTTTACCAAATGCCTAGTAGATACCACTATCTGAATGCCTGACACCTCAGAAAACTCATCTCTCCCAATCCTCATGCCCCAATTCTTCCCCTCTGTCCCCTATCAAAGAGAAGATGAAAGGGACTGCCATCCACTCAAACCTAGGAATCTCCCCAGACTCTTTTCTCTCTCACCCCCCAAATCTAATAAATTAAATCTTGAAATCTCTTCAAATCTACCCTTTCCTCCACTTGCTTCTCCCACTGTCTTTTCCTTCGCTCAGGACTTTCATTTCTCATCTAAACTCTCACAATAACCTCTTACACGTCCTTATTCTCCCACTAGCTCTTGAAACAAAGTCATCCGCCTAGCTGTCAAATAAATTTAAACTTAAGATTCTTGGCTCCTTAGTATCTAAGTTCCTGTTAGTATGACAAACAAGATGCTTCAATATCTGGTTCCTATCTAGCTCTTCAGCCTCTACTTCTGCCATTCACTCCCTACTGTGCATTTATTTTAAAATAATTTTCTGGTTCCCTGAGTGTTGATTCACACTAGCATGTTTGTCCATTATAGAAATCACCTCCACCTTACCTCCACTGTGTCTGGCAAATTCCTATCTATCCTCTAAATCCTCAGAGCACAAAACACTTCCTTCTTTGTGTTACCTCAGTATCTCTGAGATAATTTTACAGCTGAGAATGTACCTGGTTACTCTTAAGCTTGAGAAGAAAAGTGTCTCATTCAGCTCTGTATTCTTAGCCCTTAGCACAGTACCCACCACGGTAATCTGTAGGTGGTTGACAAATGAATGCTGAATGCAAATTCATCTGGAACTGAGATGAAGGTGTAATCACAGGTAGATTCCTCATGCTTCTAAAGATCTATGTTTGTTTAAGTATTTAAATATTTACTCAGTGCTAATTTGGGATGAGGACTGAAAGACTGAACCTCTATTTGAAAAAAATCTTTCTTTAATTGAGATGGGCAATTAGTAGATATATACACTATCGTTTCTATTACCCATGTCACCACCTCCAATCTATTTAAGAATATCTTTGATACATAAAATCATAATCAATGTATTTCCATAGTTTAAAAGCAAAGATAAATAGAAATTTTACTTCAGCTCTGGTTCTCAAGCATAAAGTTTTATAAATTGTTCTTCAAAAGAGTACTTTAGAATGAATATTATACTTTTATATAATCTAATTAACAAATATAGCATTTTTAAGTGCAGAAAAATGTAAGTAAGACATTAAATTCAACTCTTATCAACACAAGTAGTTCTTGGCTGCACAAGACAGAAGTGAAAACAACATAACTATCTTTTGCAGTGAAAAAATAATGAGATCCTTCAAAAGTTAACAGTTAGAAGAAAACAGCTGTAAGGATGACCTTGAATAATCATCCTTGAACGGTCTATACCATAACCTTTGGCAGGATTATTTATGAAGCAGTAATTAAGAAGACACTAATGAGTCTTATTAAAAGCTAACACTAAAAAAAAAACGAAACTGAGTTATTTGTAGTGAGGTGGATTGACCTAGAGTCTGTCATACAGAGTGAAAGTAAGTCAGAAAGAGAAAAACAAATACCGTATGCTAACACATATATATGGAATCTTAAAAAAAAAAAATGGTACTGATGAACCTAGCTGCAGGGCAGGAATAAAGACGTAGACATAGTAAATGGACTTGAGGACACAGGGTGGGAGGGCGAAGCTGGGGTGAAGTGAGAGTAAGCATCAACATGTATACACTACCGAATGTAAAATAGTTAGCTGGTGGGAAGCAGCAGCATAGCACAGGGAGATCGGCTCGGTGCTTTGCGATGACCTAGAAGGGTGGGATAGGGAGGATGGGAGGGAGGCTCAAGAGGGAGGGCATATGGGGACATGTGTATGCATATGGCTGATTCGCTTTGTTGTGCAACAGAAACTAACACAGTATTGTGAAGCAATTATACTCCAATAGAGATCTATTTAAAAAAATAAAAATAAACTCAATATTGCAAGGATACAACAGTCAGGGAAATTTTTTATTGACCCAGCTGGTCCAGAACATAATCATCAGTGAGGCTTTTTGCAGTCAAATACTGTGGTTGTAAATGTGGATTTTTTCCTCACATAAGAATATTATCTAATCCTTTATAAGATGTTATCAAGTGTATTGTCTCACTATTATTTTGTGTTAGTCAGTTACCTGGGTTAATTACATACGACACAAAATTCACTTCTTTATAGCTGCCTTCCATTTTACTACTTAATGGTATACACCATCTCATCTTACAGCAGTATTAGGAATTCATTTGCTAGCTCTTTCTCTCTAATCCAACTTCTGCACAGTGGAATGGTGCTTAGGACCCTCACCAGAAGATGTGCAGCAGCAAAGTTGAGTTTTGTTTTTGTTGGTATAGTCAGTTAGCTAGTTTATCAATGTTTATTGAGGGCCCACTATACACCCACCACTGTGCTACGTTCTAGAACTAACCAGAAAGATAAAACCTAGACCTTCAAGGTATTCATCTTCTAGGCCAGACATGGAACAGAAGTCATACTGAGCCAGGGCTCTCTTAGGTGGCCGACACTTAACTGACTAATCTGTGGTCTCCATTCCCTCTGCAAATGTAAAGACAAGGTCCACAACATGCTACGTGATCACAGCCAGTAGTGGCTACTCTAGCAGGCCTGCACCCTGCCACTCTCACCAGTGGAGTTGTCTGCTCACCAAAAGCCAATCTGTTTGTTCCCAAAGCTGTTTATGCTAGTTCTTCCTATCATTGTAATTACACAATTTAATTAAAGTTACTTAAAGTAAAGAAATATGAGTGCAAAAGAGATAAGTTGTTTCTATAAGATCCAAGTTGAAAGTCTGGGAAAGGTACGTTAGAGGTGAGTTACTAAAAATGTACTGTCAACTTAGGTGTGGGAGACCGAACTGTAAAACATCATTAAATCTGGAAAAATCTGATTGCCTCACAAAATGTCTTTAAGATCTCACTCCACTTTAAAGAAACTGAGACAAAATGACCGTGAAACCCTTGGACGTGTGGTGTGGCTTATATGAGAAGTAGGATGCAAAGCACTAATGGAAGGCCCTAAACTCAAAAGACAGGACTTGGCCCTACATCAAAAACTTGAGGGATGTTTTAAGTTAAAGGCTTAAGGAATGATTCAAAAAAAAAAAAAAAAAAGCTAACACTAAATGGTGATGAATTTATCATATACGTTGAGGGGGGAAAAATAACTGAAGTTATCCTAATGTAGTTTTAAACATAGCTTAGATAGATAGTATCCAAACTCAGTTCCTTTCAGCTTCCTCCCACTAGTTTTCTTTTCAATAATGGTGACTACTTCCTACTCTTTATTATACACCATCAACCATTTTGCTGAATAATTTATAATATATACACCTAATAGTATTAGTGTCCTGGAAATAAGAAGCAAGAAATAGTAATCTAGGAGGGCTACCATGATACTTAGTATGGCACAGAACAGCTATTCACTAAAGGATGTGATTGAAGATCTATTCCAAATCAAAATTTGGTAATACCTGAAATATCCTTGGAATTCCTCCAGTATTGTAGTGAACTACTAGGCTGACTTTATTCTCTTTTTCCACAACTTCAAAGGATCCTTCTTTCCATTTTGTAATCCCAGTCTGCATACTTCGAATTCTGATAGGACCATGTATCTTCAGAGGAGACATACTTTCTTTAAAAATAAATTGCTTCTAGCCAAATTAAAAAATATATATATACCTTCACCTGACAGATTCTAAGGAAGAAAAATACAATAAAATAATAAGTTACAATTTACTAGTGATTAAAACAAGAGTTTGAAAGAGAACATTTAATGAACCATCTTATGTCCTTTTCTCCATTTCAATAAACTACCTCTTACTAAGTATCCTCAAAGGCTTTGGTTAGCTGGATGGCACAGGTAAGAAAAACAAATGAAGCAGTCACTGACATTCAGTGACTGAATTTACCCACCTTTTATTTTTTCTGCACATGTTCTCTCCTTTGCTGTGTACCTGTGTCCATTAGTGCCTAAATTTTGCATTTTGTACCATTAACAGCCATACTACTGCCACTAAAGGCAAGACAATCAGGAATACTAAAGATTCCATTCTCAGTGTGAGTGCCCATGGCAATATGAGCAACTTTTACCTTCCTTCATGATGCTAAAGGATCTTGAATTTCAAATATAAGTAAAAAAATATTTTCAGTCAGCTAACTCCATTTGTCAGAATTGAGTTCCTAGCAAAACATCAAATCATATCACCAAATAATTCTTTTTACCAGTTGGTAGTCTATGCATATCCATATGTGAATAAATAATAAATAACTGTGAGAATAATGAGTAATTAATTGTGAGAATAATCAAATTAGTTTAAATGAATAAATAATTGTGAGAATAATCAAATTAGTTCAACCTAAAGAATTATATTACTTCAGAAAATCATTTATTCTCCAGGGAAAACAGCCTAACAAAAAAAAACCCCTGTTCCTAAGATCCACCTACCATTTATGCTTAATATTACCATCCTTGGAAAGAATATTTACCAATTTTATCTTTGACAAATATTCAAATTTCCCAAGTGAACTTCTGATACTTACAGAAATGATAGAATGTCTAAGACTCTTCAAACCAGCTTACCAGATGTCAGCAAGTAAATACAATTACAGTAACAGCAAAAAATGTTATCAAATAGTGCGTGTGTTACACACATACACACATATATGCAATCATCTAAAATTAAAACAAAACTTATACTGTAGCCTTCAAATCTCTAAAAACATTGCCTTTAATACAGATTCTTGCTTATAATTTAATAAATTAAAAGTCATTAAACTTTGCCTCTGCCTAAACATCTCAACTAGAAAAGCTAAAAGTAGTAGTATAACTACAAAGGAAAAGCATACTAGATCTAGATATCAAGAGCCAGCTCTGTCACTTACTAATTTGTAACTTACCTTTCCTAACAACTAGTTTTCTCAACTGTAAAACAGGAATATGAAAATGCTATAGTGTTGCAATATTAAATGAAATAACACACATTAAGCACTCAACAGGCAGCAGCTTCAATATGAATGGAATTACTGTCCACTTTCTGAATTTATTCCTTGTCTGCAACACCTCTTTATCCAAAGATCCCAGACAAATAACTTGTTAACAAGGGTCACCAACTCACTGCCTATAGAGGCCAGGTAGGTGACACAAATGATTTAGGCAGGCAGAATATGAAAACTGCTACTCAAATCTAGCCGGTTTTGCCATGTAGAAAGTGAGCCTAGCATTGCCAGATCATCTAATTCTTCAAGAAAATGACATCCATATTTTCTGTCAACTGCCCATTTTAAATTGTGGGCAATGAATTCAAACTTATTTTTTAAAGCCACAAATCAAACAAAACCCACCTGTAGGTAGAATACAGCCTGGGGAATCCTAGTTCAAGGCCTCTAGGTGCCGTACATCAAACAGCTAAGAATAACTTTAAAGAGAGATATGAAACTACTTTGAATAGTTAAAGGTATTATGCATTGTAAGTCCTCTACTATTACTCACTCATCTCATCAAATTTTTTGAGTGCCTAATTGTGGCCAGATTCAGATAGCATAATTGGCTGGATGTATGAATCCATCAAAGTAATAGAGGCCACTGCTGTTTACAGACCTGTTAATGTGACATTTTGCTCAAACTAGTAACTACAAAATCTGGGCCAGCAATGTGTTTGTAATGCTTTTTTTTACAATTAATAATTTGGTGCTTCATCTTTAGATACAGCCTTGAGATTTTTTCCACTCTGTCTCTCAGCACTGCCAAGAATATGTGGTCCCTCTCCTACTCCAGTTGCCCATGCCAGAAACATGAGTTATCTTTGACTTCTCTCTTGATGATTATTGGTATTGGACTGGAAATGGAAGGTAAGGTTGTCATTTCTACTTCCATATACCTTCCAGACATCTTTATAGTGAACTTCAGGTCAAATCACATCACTCTCTTCAATATCATTCAACAGCTCCCCAATGCCCTCACAATTAAATCTAGATTCATTAACATGGCATAAACACGCTTCATGATCCAGGCCCTGCTTACCTCTCTATCCCCAACAAACCCTCCAAATCCAGCCATCTGAACTACCTACAATTTCCCTAAAAAAGGCATATGTTCTCAAGCCACCGTACCTTTGCACACACTGTGGTCTACCTCTGCAGGATTTTTACCTACTCTCCCCATCCCCCACCACCCCCTTTTTTTTCTTCTCCTGGCTATAAAATCAAAACTCAATTTAGATATTATTTTCTCTAAGAAGGCTTTCCTAGCTATCTTTCACTTTTTCTCTCACCCCATATCCACACTGACAGCACTGAATGCTCTTCTCTTCTGTTGTACCCTGTGCTTACCTCTAGTAGAGCATTTACCATATTGTATTATAAACTGTCTATTTACCTCTTTGTCTCTCTCTAGCTAGACTTTGCTGTTTGAAAACAGGGAGTATGTTCTTTAATCTTTGCATCCCCACTGGGACAGTGTCTGGCACACAATAAACAAACTCATTATTCAAGAATAATGAACAAATCAACACTATCAACTTTATTCGATTTACTGTTAAAATATACAGCAGCAGATACCAGAACCATAAATCCCTTTTATATGGCCGATATAGGATTATGTTTACTAAGCTCTCTGCAAGAGTATCACTCTGCACTGTATACCTCATCTTCTGAATACTACATATAGGCTTTTTCTATGTGCATCTGAATTTCTCCTAAATGCAAAGCTGTCCACATATCTTGTTAAGATTCAATGAGAGAAAAATCATTTATGAAAAACAAGAATATGCAGTTACAGAATGCATTATTAAAACAAAAAACATTAGTAAACTTGCCTAAACTGGAATTCATATAATTTATTGTTCAATGAAGAAACTCCACTTAAAGAAAGAGGTTTATCAAATTACCTCATCTTTCCTTATGTCAGAGTGCCAAATTAAAAGCGAATAACATAAAACCCAATTATCTTAAATTACCTTAAAGACCAAAACACAAGTAAAGGACATTGACCTTGAATTCCTCCAACAAAAACATATTTTTAAAAATTGGATTATTTAACAAGATTTGGAGATGAAGATTTGAAAGTTCAATAAAAAAACTTTATTGGTTACTTCTGTTTCCCTCTATATAATTCTCTCTATATGTAATACATGATTTCTCTAGATATAATTCTCACACATTTTGATGCAGAGTTCTGGTTTGTATAAAATTTTACATCAGATATTGAACATTTTCTTAACCATTTCTACTAGCAATCTCTCTTTCTTCTATGAGAAAAAATCTAAAAGGTACAGAACATAAAATTGGCAGAATCAATAAGATTTTTTCTTAATGCCTCAAGCTAGTCCATTATCTGCTCTTGCACTAAATGAATTAACTATATTTACTTTTGTACACTGATCATATTATCAGGGTTTGCCCTACCTGGTTAAGAGAAAGAACACTAAGTTTCCTTTTTGGTATCTAGCATGATCCAGTAACAGTTAAACTTTCTATGAACCTAGGACAAAGACAAGGTTTCACTGAACTCTGTAATGTTAATTCACTATCAAAGCAATATTAGGAAGACAAAGTACAAGGAAAACCAATTATTCTTTAAGTACATCCAAAGAGATTCCCCATTCCCTAAATTTCTTCACTATTGTTAAAATTACTGTTCAATTTTGAGCAGTCTATGAAAGCTCAATCAACCACACTGGCAAAAATGTTTCTATACCCTCTACAGTTATTTAAATGCTCATATTTTAGGTACTTCTTTGAAAACATTCTTATCCAGAGGGTATTCTGTGGTTTAAGAAAGCGAGCTAAAGCACAAAACTATTACTACAAAATAGAAGAAAACTGTCAATTCTTGCCAGTTTGCATACTCTTGGAAACATATAACCAAAATAAAAACATTACTTACTTTTCAGTGACTTTTACTGAAAAACCCTATGTAATAACAATTCACCTTTATTCTGATCCTTGTGCCAAAGGCAATGCGCTCTTCTTGGGGAACTACTCATATTCTGCAGCTATGCCAGTTCTCCGGGAGCCATCAACTCAGCTAAAGAAAATGTAAGTGTGTCTTTTTTTTAAAAAATTCATTTACAGAATTAAAATTTTTATACAATTTTATACAACAAAATTTTGTTACAAAATTTTATACAACAAAAATTAACCTTTGACTACTTAAAAACCACAAATTACTTTATAGAAAACATTTAATGCTCAAGATACACATATACACACATACACATAATCAACAGAACTCTAGGGATATATCTGCTGTGGAAAATGAGGGACTCCAGGAGCACGCACCTTCATCAATTTGTGTCTTTTTTAATTTACTCCTGCTACATTTTGAAACTAAGAAGGCAATGAAAAAAGAATATATCCTTTGTTGACTTTATAAACATTGTTACATAACTGGATGTCTTAAATCTTAAAATACCACTTCCATGATGTGTTGATACAAATTTCAAAAGGTGGGTAAACTTGGCTTTTACTTTTCTTTCAAAACTATCTTCATGGGCTTGTTTCCCAAATTTAGGCCTCTCAAAGCCTCAACTTTCCCTGAAGCTCTACCCAAACATTTCTCACTGCCTTCTTGAATACTATAACGTCAACTTTAAACTCCTTTGTTCACTTGGTAAAAAATCATTTATTGAGCTACTCCAATCTGTTGGCACTGTGTTAGGGATACACATGTGAACATGACACAGTCCACGCCCTCTTTAAGAGACTCCCCAGACTTCCCTACATTTGTCCTTCCACTGTCATTCAGACAAAAAGATCTTAGCATCAGCTTTAACCTCATTCTCATTTATCTAAAACAGTCTTTCCATCACTACTACCCTAATTCAGAAATGCATCACTTTGCCATTCTTCCCACCTAATATTTATTATGCAACATTTACTAAGCACAGTACTAAGCACCATACATGCAACATCTCATAATCGTCACAACAATCCTAAAGGATGGGGATTATTAATATCTCTATTTTACAAATGAGGAAACTGAGGCTTAGAGAGATCAGGTAATTTATGCATGGTTACAGAGTCAGTAAGAGACAAAACTAACTCTAGCACCAGAAGCCATGTTTTTAACCACTACCTTATCGCATCCCCAATGATTTGTAGCAACCACTTTCCAGTCTCCATTCTCTCAAGATTTTTCTATCCAATAAATCCTTTACCCTATAATACCCTTTCTAAAGGACTATTCTTTTTTATCTCTTACCAACTAAAGTGTGTCTCCTTAACTTTCTCTCTAAAGGGGGCAGGGGGAGGCTGGAGGGGCCCTGTCTTATTTTCTTTTGTACTCCCAACAAAATAACAGGCACTTAGTAAATGCGAAAATATGTGCTACTGATGCTAATACCCCTCCCAAACATTAAAAAAATTTTTTTTTATTTTACTGTGGTAAGAATACTTAACATGAGATCTACCCTCTTAACAAACGTTTAAGTGTACAATACAGTATTGTTAACTATAGGTACAATGTTGTACAGCTTATCTCTAGAATTTATTCATCTTGCTTAACTGAAACTTTCTCCCAAACATTTTTAACAGCTCATCACTATCTACAAAATAAATCCAAATGCTTCTGTGTTTGGCACTCCTACTTTTAATTTTCAATTTCTCAACATAAATCCCGTTCTACACACACAAATTATTAAATTTTAGTATTTTCTTCCATAACTACCACCAACCACTTACTTAAACATGGAATTTTCCTTTATATAAATTTTTGGAAACCTCATCTTCACTGGTCTCATAGTTTAACCTGTTGTTAAAATATGTAAACACTGCTCTGATTTCTAAGGGCTTTCTTTCCTAAAAAGATCCATAAAACAAATGCACAAAGAGATAAAATTAGTGTGGTCGCTGAAAGTAAAGAGAGAAGTTGACCTAGATAAAGTTTATCTCCAATTCAAAGAGGCTAAAATCTGAATGATTCTATGACATAAGAATGGGTAAAATCATCCAAAGCTGGAAAACCCTTTGGTCTTTTGTGTCCTTTAATTTGTCTGCAGAGTGAAAAGATGTTTGTCATCAGATGACAAGAATATCAATAAGCTGGTGTTTCCCAAAGACATGATGCTTCTTATAGCAAGCTCCAATTTATTTATTCATTTAACAAATTCTTGAGAAATAGAAATGAAATAGTTCCTAACCCATATTCTAGTAGAAGACACATTTTAAATAATCACACAAGTAAATATAAAATTAAAAGTTCTGAAAAATGGATAAAGTTCGGGCATGATGAAAGATTATAATAGGGTACCTGATTTAAGGACCGGGGTGGGTTTTTAAGCAGAGAAATGATGTGTTACTGCTGAATGGAAAAGTGATGTGGTTTGTTTGGGTCTGGGGAAGAGAGTGAAAGGAGCAAGAATGAAAGAAATTAGGACAACCAGACAGGAGAGTATTGAAGTGATTCGGCTTATAACGACAATTACAATAACAATGAATGCTCACTGGCTATTTACTCTACATCAGGTGCTTACCATGGTTATTTAATTTAATCCTCATAGCAATCCAATAAGGTGATTATTATTCCCACTTTACAGATGAGACTATAGGAAACATTAAGTCCAGGTGAGAGAGGACTGTGGCTTGAACTAGAAAAGTGCTAATGAAAATGTACAGAAATATATTCAAGACATACAATGAAAGTAAGAATTAACAGAACCTGAAGAGGGTATAGATACATGGGATGACGGCTTTCAAGTTTCTACACTATGTAAATGGATAAATGGATATACCACTTAATGAAACAGGATACCAGAAGAGAAAGCATTTGCGTATGGAGAGAATTAAGACTGGTTTCAGACATGTTATATTTGAAATTCCTAAGAAAAAAAATCAAGTTGAGATGTCAAGCAGACAGTTAGCTATTTAGATCTTGAGCTGAAAACAAAGGGAACACGCTGGAAATAAAACTTCTCATCAATATACAGGTAGAATTTAAAGCACAGGGTGGAAGGGAAGAGTAAAAGGAGAACAACCTAGGACTGAACACAGATAACCATTTTACTCCATCAAACATCTCTCCCTATGATCATCGATTACTTTGATGTCAACAGGCCTTTCAGTCCTCATTCAACTTTACCTTTCAGCAGAATTCAACATTACTGATAACTTCCTTTACCTTTTCTACAAGACTTGTACTCCTCTATCCGATTACTAAACACCAAGAATCCCTCAGGTGCTCCATCCTAGGTCCCCTTCTTTTCTAGCACTGTACTCTCTTTAGGTAATTTCATCCACATCCATAGCTTCAATTACTATCAACATGACAGATGACATCTATATATTATATACGTTTACCTATATATCCAGCTCAGAGCTCTCCTATGAGCTCCAACCCAGTATATCCCAACTGCCTACTTGACATCCTCTGATAGCTTTTCCTGTTAGAGACTTGTCAGACACTGCCACCCCAAAAAAGGTATTTACACAGAGCCTAAATTTTGAAAGGATTACAAAACCACTACAGGTCAACTCTTCAGACAGAATTTTGTCGTCAATTATCATTTCCTTTCACGGATCATGACCTAAAACAGGTAAACCTGACAACCTGATCTGATGGCTAGAGATGGGGACCAACCAAAGGCACTAAAAAATACAAATCATGCCTTTTAGTGAGAAATGGTTAGGAAAGAGAAGGTGAAGAACAGCCAAGAGAGTGAAACAGTATCATATCCCAAGGCCTGATGGACGTGCGGCAACGGAAGTCACCTGAAGAGATAGCAGGCCTAAGGGACGAGTGGCGGACGACAACAGCCCCTAGCAAAGAGGGGTCAGGTTCGGGTCGCGGAGGGAGCGAGTGACGGTAAAGACCAGGTCAAAGGAGAGGAAAAGCCTGGGAAAAGACCTAAGTGGAGTACCTGTGAGGCCAGAGGGGGCGTCGCGAGGATGGGGGCGGGCTGAGCAGCAGCGGGGCGAACTCCAGAAGAGTGAACGCCAAGTGGGCGGACCGCACGGGGTGGGTGGGCCGGGGGAGCTAGGGGAGCCAGGGTTGGGGCGCCAGGATAAAAAGGCTCAGTTGAGACGCTCGCCGGGCCCACCTTACCTGTGCCTGCGAGTCCGGAGCCTCGGACAGGCCTGCCGGAAGCACGGAGTCCTCACGGAGGGGGAGGAGCCGGGGGTTAGGAAGGAAGGGACACCGGGCACGAAAGAGAGGGGCCGCTCGCTCCCCCAGTCAGGGAGAGCGGCTGATGGCGGGAACTGTGACCACACGCAAACACGCACGCACGCACGCACACCCGACGCGACCAGATGAGGCGCGTGCGCGCCAGCCTGAAAACTCCGCCCCTTCTACGCCCTCGCCCCGCCCCAGTGCCGAGCGAAGTCTCGCCCCAGCCCTGACCGTAGTACGCATGCGCACTTCTTACTTCATACACTTTCGCCCTCCCACCGTTTCCCTCCTACTCAGCCCAGTTGGGCATGCGCACTACTTGTCCTCCCGGGACTGCCCGGCTTTTCCCGCCCTTCACTGGCCTCCGGAGAAGGGTCAGAGTTCACGCCCTTCTCTGGAGATACCTGCTCCAAGCCGGGGATGCGGGGACTAGTAGGTGGCGGATGTCCTTCCTGTCCTGAAACTTAACGGACAAAGGACAAACTCTACAACTGTTAGCTCCAAGAGCTGGGAGGCGGGAAGAGGTTGTGTGGGCGGGGTCAAGGGTGAAAGGTCAGAGGGGCTGCGAAGGGGCGGAGCCAGCCGGAGGCGGATGGCGGCTGTGGCGGCTTATCTGCTTCAGCGGCTGAGGCGCTGAAGCTGGGACGCGGGTCGGGCGTGTCCGGCGGTGGGAGGAGAGCGGCGGCCGCTCCCAACATGCACAGTCTGGCAACGGCTGCGGTAAGTGGCTGGGCCGCCCAGCCTGGGCCCAGAACGCCTCCTCAGCCCGGCGTTTCGGCCTTCTTTCCTAGCTCCCTGTGTCGGGCTGCTCCTCCTGCCCTCAACCCGCGAAGCCCCGGCCCCCTTCCTCGCCGCGCTTGGCTGTGGCGGAGCCGGCCCCCACTTTCCTCGCCGGCCAGCTCCCGCGGCCTCTGACGCCGCGTAGCGCGTTCTTTTCTGGCCCCAGGGCCTGGTCCCGCGGCTGGAGCGCCTCCCTCGCGGCCCGGACGGGCCATTCATTGATTCATTTCGCTGACCAACAGTTTCAGGGCGCCAGTTCCGTGCTTGGCGTTGGCGGGGGCGAGGGGACTTCCGCAGTCCGCCTGACACTGCCCGTGCTCTTGGAGCTCCCTGCTTAGGCACATCGCGGCGGGGAGGAAATGGCTTCTAGCTCAAACCACTTGCTTTACAGATGCAAAATCCGAGACCTGGAGAAGCGAATAGTTACTATGTCCGACTGACGGTTCTCTGCGCTTAAAACCTTTTTTCACACATCTCATTTTACCAGCGTGATCTTTTACCAAGAAAAATAGATAGAGTAAATTAACCTATGTGAAGTAATCCTGTGGTCTCCCATTGCATTGAGAGAAAATCCAGACTCTTTGCCTTGGCCTACAAGGCCCTCTGAACGTTATGTTCCTTACCCAGGTTTTCAGTCTCTTCTGTCACTTGCTCCGCAGGCTCCAGCTACACTGGCCGCCGTTACATCTCTTCTACTTAACGCTTTTCCACTCCAGGTTGCATCTCTTACACACACACACACACACACACACCCATGTGGGTGTCCGGCTCCTTTTCCCTCAGGTCTCTGTCTAAATCTCCCTAGAGTTGCCGTCCCTGACCGCCCTATTTAAAGTAGTTCTGTAACCCCCCCAACTTTTCTCTGTTAGAGTACCCTTCAAAGAATTGATCCCAATTTGTAATTCTTGTATTAATTTACTTGTTTGTTATTTGTCCCCCTTTTGAGGTCAGGGACAGGGATCATGTGGGTTCTGTTTATATGGTTACTCCAGTGCCAAGTCAGTTCCTGGCACCAAGTAAGGGCTGAAATATTTTGCTGAATGACGCCGTATAGATGAGGGAGGTGACTACTGAGAGCAAATAGCCGTAATGGGCAGACAGGATCTTGTGATTCGAGCATATTCTTCTGAATGCCCATCCAACTTTTTCAGTTTAACCAAGGTGAAGTGACTTAAGGAGAGAGTAATATACTGAAGTTGCATTACCAGGCAAAATAACATAAATCCTAAATAGAGGACAAAAGTTGCCTCAACTTTAAAGTCAGAAAGTGAGCTGAGTGTGACTAGGCTATAGACAGCATTGTCATTTCCAGGGCAAGTGGCATCTCTGCCTCCTGGCACCAAGTTTCTAAAGTGTTTGTAACTTTTCACAGAGAGAGGTACCTTTTATATATCTCTTAACTAGATGACTGCAGTTTCCCCAGCTCTTTTGTTTCTTCCAGATTTTACATGTAATATGGGAAGAAGCTAGTCAGAAAATGAGGTTGTTGCTGGTAGGAGGGGGGCAGGTTAAACAAAGGATTCTGCTAAGGTTGGCTCATCCATCTCTCAAAATCTGATTGTCTTCTCTAGGCTTTGATACCAAGCTGCTCTTTCCCCTGTGCCTCCCCAGACTCTACCTATTCAGTTCCTTTCCAGTTGCTCCCTAATACATCTTTTGAACAGATATTAGAGCTGTGGTTCATTACTTAAAAACTCAGTACGTGTTTCTTCAAGTAAATTTATAGTGCCTTACCTTTATTTAGAAATTGAGCTTTTGATACTTTTTAACCTGTTATGCTGTTTGGACTACACAAAAGCTCTGACAAGTTCATTTGTACCACTCATTCACTGGAATATTTGGTTAGTGAATCTGAAGCAAAAAAAAGTTGAGCCACCTCTTTCCCAACCCTTAATGCCTTCCATTAGGCTAAACTGCCTGTGTTATTCTGATCTGGGTAAAGGGACACTAATGGTATATATCCCTCACTAGAAATTGAGGAGTTAATAATACATGCAGCAGTGCCTGCAGTAATCTAAACAGCTTGAGAAGATGCTTACTTTTTGTCTAATGATGAAAATTTGTGTTATCTTTATTTCTTTTTTTTAAAATAACAAGTAAATCACTTCAGCTAGGGAGATAGTACTATCAAAGGAGAATGTGATCACATACGAATGCAGGATGTTATTCACTAGATGGAGGAATTGAGATCATTTGGGATGTGTCTTAAATTTTGACTCTTTCCTTTAGTATTTTATTATGCCAGCAATTTGTAGTATAGTGGACTCTTCTCATTCTTTGCAGAATACATCTTAACATCTTCATTATTGCCATTGCAGAATGTAATTTCTTTCTCACATCTACTAAATAGAAACAGAAATACCCCACAGGATTGTTTTAAATAAGAATAAGAGAGTGCTCAGTGGTTGGCTATGTTCATTCATTGGTTAAAAGACTTGCTCCCAGACTTCAGCCTTGGGACTCTAATTCCTGCCTCAGCAAAGTAACAAATCACCTGTTATGGACCTTGAAGACTGCTTCAGCTTAATAGTACCACAGATCTTCACATACAATGGGTCTTTTGTAATGAATGTTATACTAGTGATCTAAAACAGCCAAATGTAAACCTTTAGGAGATGCATTGGGTATGCTTCGTTTTTTGTTTTTTTTCCCCACTAATTTCCAGTGGCAATTCTGACATCCTTAAACCCTTGCTTTTTCCTCACTTTCCATGTAACCAGCAGCTGCATTAGTCATTTTATATCTCTTCGCTGAAGCAGTGCTAGACCCCTCCTCTTTGGCAAGTAGAAAGAACATTAAGCACTCTGAAGGATCTAATTCAGACAGCTGTCTCCTATTGAAGATTTAAGCAAATTAACCAACTTTTCTTTGCTTATTCACTTCCATTTTTAAAAAGTTATTTTGAAGAACATTCTGGCCCATATTTTATAAAGATATGAGGATAGTTAAGCTAATTTAGTGTTTCCCTTTGGCACTATTAAGAAAGGTGTTTTCTTGTTATATCATCATTATGTAGACACCCAAAGCCACGTGTTGAGTCGTCTCCAGACCAGAAATAATCTCTATTTCAATCTAATTCCATTTTTTATTCACTATCATGTATTCATCGATAAGAAAACCAACAGCTGTTTTGGTCCTCGAACATGAAATTTTATTGATAGATTTGGCCATTTTCTGTTTAAGAGAGCCATCAACAACAATTTTTTAGTTTACTCAAGAGGGGGGATCATATTTCTTTCCCATTTATGGGTAAATGTGGATCTTTTCTAAGTTCTAAATATCTTCTTTTCACATTCTGTTAAGATTTTTCAGAAGTGGAAGACCAACTATCAGTACCCTGTGTTAGTGACACTTGGAGTTAACCATTGGTGACTCACTTTGATAAATGTCTTAAGCTTCACTGAAAGAAAAATGTTACTTGAAATACATTTTCCACATACAAACCAATAAACAGGAAGGAGGAGAATGAGTCCCTCCTAGTTGATAGTACAGACATTTTTTAACACATCTGTTGAAAGGAAAGAACCACTGACTCTAAGTAGGTTATAGCTAAAAGTATATAGTTACATGTAATTGGTCTTGTTTTTGATGTTGGAAGTGTTGAGGCTGATAACTAATAGTTCAAATCAGACTTCTCATAAATGACTTTGCCTCTGGGTATGTTAATTGAACCCACTATTTACTCAAATCCAACTGTAACAGAATATCAAACTTAAACTTCTGTATTGGGTTCTTAAATAATTTCTTAAACTTGGAGGAATATTTGTGATTTCAGTCCTATAGACAAAGTAGGACTCACTGATTCTAGAGAGTAGACTAGAGTTTCAATGTAATTCTGCCATATACTTGCTTGTGTAAACTTCAGTATATTAAACCTCCCTGAACCTGTTTCCTCTTAGAATTTTGAGAATAATTTGAGGTAATCCACAGTGACTGGCACATAGTATTTCAGTAAACATTGCCTCCTATTAAAAGTTCTTAGAAAAAATCAAACCTAGTCTATAGTAGAGGGCTGGGTGTGGGGTTTTCTGAAAGGAGTATAGAGAATTTGGGGGGGATAATGGAATGTCCAGTAATGTATCTTGATTGTGGTGGTGGTTACTTGGGTATATAGGTTTCTCAAAATTCATTGAAATGTACACTTAAATGGGTGCACTTAAAAGTTGTGTTGTATGCAAATTGTACCTCAGTAAAATTGATTTTTTTTTTTTTTTTGCGGTACGCGGGCCTCTCACTGTTGTGGCCTCTCCCGTTGCGGAGCACAGGCTCCGGACGCGCAGGCTCAGCGGCCATGGCTCACGGGCCCAGCCGCTCCGCGGCATGTGAGATCTTCCCGGACCGGGGGCACGAACCCGCGTCCCCTGCATCGGCAGGCAGACTCTCAACCACTGCGCCACCAGGGAAGCCCAAACTGATTTTTTTTGTAGCCAGTTAGTTTAGTCTCTCACTTGTAACTAAAGAAAGAAATTTTTGAGATTTTAGAGCTGAGACTTTGATAATTAATTTAGTTCCCTCATATAACCAATGATAAAATGGAGGCTTAGAAAAGTAAATGATTTATTCTAGGTCACACAATGGTAAAAATGGCAAAACTGTTTTGAAGCCACTTCTAGCTCCCAATCCAGTGTGCATTCCAGTTATGTACTTGTGTAGTTACTTGCAAATCAAGGTCTTTTTTTTTTTTTTTTTTTTTTTTTGGTGGTACGCGGGCCTCTCACCGCTGTGGCCTCTCCCCTTGCGGAGCACAGGCTCCGGACGCGCAGGCTCAACTCAACCACTGCACCACCAGGGAAGCCCTTTCTTATTATTTTTAATTCTTTTTTGGCTGCACCACACACGGCCTGCAGGATTTTAGTTCCCCGATCCCTGGATCAAACCCGGGCCCCCTGCAGTGGAAGGTCAGAGTCCTAAACACTGGATCACCAGGGAATTCCCAAGGTCTTTCTTATTCTTAAACTTGACAACATGTTCTTAATTCTAGGTCTGTAAAAGGGGTACAGGCAGGATCTGTGAGTTCCCTGAAATTATGTATAAATTTTAGGTAAAAATAAATTATGTGCAAAACAGTTTGAAATTGTGTATTTTTCTGAGGAAAAGATCCAGAGATTTCAATTCAAGAAATGCTACCCTCTGCTTTTGTGGTAGTATCCTGCCGTTATTGTTAATGTGTTTAAGTTAGGTAGTTTCCAAAAGGGAAATCAGATAAATTTGCTTCTCTACCACTGGACGGTGTGTGCTGGTAGATTGTATCAGCCACAGCCTCAGAAATGTATTAGTAAATTATAAATTTAAAGAATTATAGCAGGGGCTTCCCTGGTGGCGCAGTGGTTGGGGGTCCGCCTGCCGATGCGGGGGACACGGGTTCGTGCCCCGGTCCGGGAGGATCCCACGTGCCGCGGGGCGGCTGGGCCCGTGGGCCATGGCCGCTGGGCCTGTGCGTCCGGAGCCTGTGCTCCACAATGGGAGAGGCCACAACAGTGAGAGGCCCACGTACAGCAAAAAAAAAAAAAAAAAAAAAAAAAAAAAAAGAATTATAGCAATTGAACTAGGAATCTTTAGAGGTAATCTTTAAATAGAGAATTGGAGGAGGAGGAAGTCTGCCCACCGTTTACTCATAGTTCCATCAGTTGTAAAATGAGGATTATAACCACGGTGCTGTGATCATTCAATGAAACCATGCTTTTTAAAAGTACAATACAGGGACTTCCCTGGTGGCACAGTGGTTAAGAATCCGCCTGCCAATGCAGAGAACACAGGTTTGATCCCTGGTCTGGGAAGATCCCACATGCCGCGGAGCAACTAAGCCCCTGTGCCACAAGTACTGACCCTGCGCTCTGGAGCCAAGCCCGCGTGCCACAACTGCTGAAGCCCTCGCACCTAGAGCCCGTGCTCCGCAACAAGAGAAGCCACCACAATGAGAAGCCTGCGCACCACAACAAAGAGTAGCCCCGGCTCGCCGCAACTAGAGAAAGCCTGTGTGCAGCAACAAGCACCAAACACAGCCAATAAATAAATTAATTAATTTTAAAAAATAAATAAATAGGGCTTCCCTGGTGGCGCAGTGGTTGAGAGTCCACCTGCTGATGCAGGGGACACGGGTTTGTGCCCCGGTCAGGGAAGATCCCACATGCAGCGGAGCGGCTGGGCCCGTGAGCCATGGCCGCTGAGCCTGCGCGTCCGGAGCCTGTGCTCCGCAACGGGAGAGGCCACAACAGTGAGAGGCCCGCGTACCGCAAAAAAAAAATAATAATAATAATAAATAAATAAATAAAAGTACAGTACAGTTCCCTCTTTTTCCTCATCTACCCACCCCCTCTTTTACTTCCCACTCCCTTTTAGGAAGGCATCAATTTTCAGATTCTAACATTTTTGTGACAGGTGTGCCTAAACGATCTTTGGGATTCAGAAGGAGAGTCAGATGCATTTGGGGTTTTTATTACCATCAAGATCTAGTAAGATGCTGGAGTTGTGCTTTGGGGCTTTATTCAGGGATGAAGTCCAAAGTATTTTATCAGTCGTCTGGTAATATAAGTTAATATAGAAATCAGTGCGTAATTCAAAATGTAAATATATGGGAATTCCCGGGCGGTCCAGTGGTTAGGACTCGGCGCTTTCACTGCCGGGGCCCGGGTTCCAAGATCCTTCAAGGCAAGCAGCACGGCCAAAAAAAAAAAAAGAGCAAAAATACTTCCTTTTTATTCTCCAAAATAACTAACTTTCCTTGTGTGTTATAAAATTACTTGTTAATGTTGGTAGGGAAGGGGTGTGTGTGTGTGTTTGTGTGTGTTGGTGGTTATCACTAGCTGAATTATGCCCATCTGAGCCATGATTTGACATAGGGAACTATGTCAAACTATTTCACTGACTTTTCCCATTAAAATGATGGTTATTAAGTACCTCATAATCTCAATAAGTAGAGAATTTCTCTTAGTATCAATGATATTGTTCATGGGTGTTGATTGTTTTTCAGATTCTGCTGAACTAACAGCAGTAACATTTTAATTTTTGTCTGAGATTTTTATATATTTCCTATTTCTTTTGTCTAGGTCACAGGAAATAGTTTTTTGGAAAGTTGTGTTTAGATCAGACCTAATCTTTCAGGCAAGTGAGAAGCAGCATTAGCAAGGCAGTTAAGAGTATGGACTCTGCTGCCAGACTACCTGAATTCAAATCCTAGGCTTTGCCACTTAACTTTTAAATAACGTCTCAGTTTTCTCATCTATGAAATGAGGGTGGTAATGACAAGTATTTATTTAAGACAGTGCCTGACAGAGTAAGCACTATGTATGTGAGCTCTCACTTTTAAGAAATAATTGTATTCATCCGATAACAAATAGGTATTCAGTGGGTTTAAACTAACTCCTCCTATTAAATTTGGGGCAAAATTCATCAGGGGTGATGAAAAGGAGGGTCCCTACCTCAGATATTTCCTGGTACCAAACTGCCCTAACTGCCTTCTGGTTGTTAGAGTGGCTGCAGAACTCATCTCTAAGCTTATACCTGAGGGCCACATTACCACCTACCTGACGTCCATAGCTCTCTTAGAACTAAAGTCCAATGGAGGCTGCAGAAGTTGGAGTATTACTGGCAGCAGGTTGTCATGGCCTTAGGGACCCAAGTAGGCACCAGATATTGACCCTCCAGAGTGCCAGCACCACTCCAGGGGCACGATCTCCTCTGCTGTAGTCAAGCCAGCTCTGGAAACGTCATATGTGGAGATAGGACCTGGTGTTCAGAAGCCACAATATGCTGACTGGTGTCTACCAGTGCAGCCTGGCGTTGTTCACCTAGGGTTCCCCAGGACAGGATAGGGTACAGGGTGCTGGGTACAAGTCACAAATTGGCTTTAGAGAGGGTGATGGAGTCTACTGATGGTGGTGTCTGGATGACAGGCCTCTAGGAATGAGTAATGACTAATCAGGATAGACACTATATTGCTGGAGCATTGTCTGTGGGGCCCTCTTTAGGATTGTGGGTCATCCAAGAGACTGTGGGCAGGAAACCCAAAGCTAAAATTTTAGCCCTTGTTTCTACTGAGCTTTTAAGGTGATGTAATACTCTAAATGTAAACATATCCTATCTTCTGGTGGGAATTACATTTCCAAAAATAATTTTTAAAGTCAAGGGCCTATCTGTGGTAACATAGAAAAGTCAAGTGCTTGGACCATACTGTTTTTGCTGTTGGGAGCGGAGGGCAGGAAAACTATTCCTTCTGCATCATTTAGGAGCCTATGTTTTCTTGAGGTGCATCACTGATGGGAATTACAAAGCAACTTCTAGCAGATTACTCTGAGGCACTTAAAGAGGACTTAAATTACATGGTATTTTAGTCTGTTTAGCAGAGCACCTTGTGGTTCATTCTAGCAAGCAAGAGAAATGATAAACGTTAAACTAAAAGCTTCTAATCAAGCTTCCATTTATAGAAGGCAATTGTTCAGCTTGAGTAAATGTGACTACTACTCAAAGTCCATCTTAGACTTCATTCTGTTCTTCAGCAAACACAGTTTTCCTTTTTGTTCCTTATTTTTATATCTGTGCGATGGGTAGGTCATCATTCTATCACACTAAGGTGTAGTGGGAACATGTGCATAGTGTGAGAAGCTGGTGTAATATGGTTCAAGAAAGATTGGAATATGCAACTTTTGTACTTGGGTGAATTGAGCAAGTTAATTCCTCTGAGCATTAGTAGTTTCATCTGCAAGTGTAGATCCCTTTTTTCTGTCTACCTACCCTATAATTCCTCATGGTTTGGGGGGAAATTAAGTGAGAAAATATTGGGCTAGGGATGGAAATCACCATGAATTTGTTAGGACTTTAGAGCCAGAAATAGCAATGGTTATCATTTTTCTAGTTTCCCATCTTATCTTCCAGATAAGAATAGTTAAGGGACTTAACCAAGGTAACAAGCCTGTTTGACAAATGTGAAGAATTATAGAAGTGCTCAAATTTTTTGGAATATTGAGATTCTTTAGCACAATAAAGAAAGCATGTTCTGTTTATATAGTCCCTACACGAGTAAGGAATGAATGAATCTCTGAGGGGTGGAGGTACAATATGTATAAGAATCATTAGAGGGGGGAGTTTTTCCAAATTACATAGATTTTCTGCTTCATGGAGGGGGATGCTGGAATTACTGGGGAAGGAAGAGCAATGTGGGGGAGGGCTTTTTCTTTCAAAAACCATCATAGGCACATGGTTAAAAAAAAGAGTTTAAACTATATGCAGAAGATTTTATTGTATACAATGACAAGTAGGTCTCTCATATAGATTCCAACCTTAGAGGTAACTACTGTTAACAATTTCTTATGTGTACTTCTAGAAATGTTGTATATAAATATATAAGAATATATGTGTGTGTTAATGGAAGCGTATATGCTGTTCTGCACCCTTTTTGGGTTTTTTTTTTTTCTTATTTAGTATCAGCACAGTATAGAGCTAACTCTTTTTTAAGGGGCTATGTAGTATTCCATATAAAAATGTACTCCTGTATATTTAACCAGTTCCTTATTGATAGATGTTGATAGACTTCAAGTTTTCTGCTTTTAAAATAGTGCAGCAGTAAATATTCTGGTATATCTTCAGTACAGCCCAAGTAGACCTGTAGGATAAATTTCTAAACATGGAATTATTAAAGAGTGTGTGCCTTTCAGATTTTGATAGATTTAATTCATTTACATCAAGTATATGTATTTAGAAAAGCTCCCCTAGTATTTACAAAAAATATGTTCCCTCCAAAGGCTACTGCAGAGTAAGACTTGATTTGACTCTAATGAAACTCACGTTTACTTTCTTGTTTTCACTTGAAGCCTGTGCCTACTGCACTGGCTCAGGTGGATAGAGAAAAGATCTATCAGTGGATCAATGAGCTGTCCAGTCCTGAGACAAGGGAAAATGCTTTGCTGGAGTTAAGTAAAAAGAGAGAATCTGTTCCTGACCTTGCACCCATGCTGTGGCATTCATTTGGTACTATTGCAGCACTTTTACAGGTGGGTATATATCCATGAGTTGCATGTCATTCCTGTTTATCACACTTGTATCTCTCTGCCTTTGCCCAAATGATTATGAAAACTTTGGTAGGATGGTTTTTTTCTTTTTATTATTTTTTAAAACTTTATTTTTTTAATATAAATTTATTTATTCATTTATTTTTGGCTGCGTTGGGTCTTCATTGCTGCGCGGGGGCTTTCTCTAGTTGCGGTGAGCGGGAGCTACTCTTCATTGAAGTGCACAGGCTTCTTATTGCGGTGGCTTCTCGTTGCAGAGCACGGGCTCTAGGCGTGCAGGCTTCAGTAGTTGTGGCATGCAGGCTCAGTAGTTGTGGTGCACGGGCTTAGTTGCTCCGTGGCATGTGGGATCTTACTGGACCAGGGATCGAACCCATGTCCGCTGCACTGGGCAGGCGGATTCTTAACCACTGCGCCATCAGGGAAGTCCTAAATTTTATTTTTTTAATTAGTTTATTTATTTATTTTGACCGCACTGGGTCTTCATTGCAGCACGTGGGCTTTTTGTTGTGGCATGCGGGCTTTTCTACTCGCGGTGCATGGGCTCTAGAGCATGCAGGCTCAGTAGCTGCAGTGCGCGGGCTTAGTTGCAGTATGTGGGATCTTAGTTCCCCGACCAGGGATCGTACCCGGGCCCCCTGCATTGGGAGCACGGAGCCTTAACCAGTAGACCACCAGGGAAGTCCCAGAATGTATATATATTTTTTAATGTTAGCATTTGTAAGAATCTGTTTTAGAAAAGTCTAAGGTACTTGTTAAAGTGCAGGTTCTTGGATCCTACCCAAGAGATTTGATATATTTAGTCTAAGATGAAAAATCTATTTTTAACAGGCAGCTCCCCCACACCCAGGTGATTCCAATGTACATGGTGTAAGAGCTACACTTTGAGAAACACAACTTTAAGAGTGCTACAAAATAATATTTACTACATGGTGGGGGGGATGGAAAGGAAGGTATAAGAACTGAAAGGTATATTCTGGGGAAAGAAAATGTTAAGATAAAGGTATAACAGCTGTAGGATTAAAGGTGGGTATTCTTGTACATTGAAGAATAAATAACTGAAATTTGGTTCTGACCAGAACGGTCATTTGTGGGGAATAAATTGATACAGTATAGTCCTAAGAACCAAGATAGAATGATCATCCTTTAAAGTATTGTCCATAATTCCCAATAATTAGATCAATTTTTTAAATCTATTAAGTAAATTCATATTCTGTCTCTACAACACGTACCCAAGAAACTAATCTTTCTTATAGGAACATTTTCTGTGTAAAAGTTTTACAATTAAGATAAATGGAATTGTGTTCAGCAAATCATTGCCTTTCGGCGGAGAATACATATATTCCCTGCTGTTTGTACATATCCCCACACATATACCCATGTTCTTATCTCCCCCTTTTGCGGTTGCTACCTGACCAAGGAGAAACTTTTTTGTGAGTCACTGTGGTTGATTTACTAACACTTTCTGGCTAGCTATCTCATCACTGCAACTAAAAGTAGGGTGTTGACAAAAGGGGGGATTATAAATATGAGTCCCTCAAGTGAAAGCCTCAACAGATGATGCAGGATATAGGAGGAAGTATGGTTGACCACAGTTGCCTCCATAGAGGTCTTCCTAGAGATATATGTAGAAATGTCTCAGATAGTCTCAGTCAGGTACATTTATGATGAAAAGATAGTATTGTTTATTTCTTCCCCCTCTTTTAATGGTTCGCTTCTTATAGGATACGTGGAATTAAAGTTATTTGCTTTCATACCATGGGAATTAAAGTTTTTCCTTGTTCATCTGGTGCTGATTTCCATTTTTAGGAAATTGTAAATATTTATCCATCTATCAACCCACCCACCTTGACAGCACACCAGTCTAACAGAGTTTGCAACGCTCTGGCATTATTGCAATGTGTAGCATCACACCCAGAAACCAGGTAAATACTTTGAATGAGTGTGTGGGTAGAGGTTTGTGTTGAATGTGGTCCTAACTTCTGAATGATGAGAGGAGGGTCATGCAGTAGGGTGCACGTGTGTGGGTGTGGATCCTTGGGACTCTTCTTTTACTTTTTTTTTCCTCAAGAATTTCTGGTCTCTAATTCACCAGATTTTAGTGTAGTAACAATATGGTATTGTTTAACATGTTCTTATATAATTAATTTTTTGCCTTTTCAAATTATGGTAAAATATAAATAATGTAAAATTTATCATTTGAACCATTTTAAAGTATACAGTTCAGTAGTATTAAATACATTCATAATGTGCCATCATCACCACCATCCATTTCCATAATTCTGTTTATCCTATAAAACTTAAACTCTATACGCATTAAACAATAACTCCCCATTCCCCTGCCCCCCAGGCCCTGGCAACTACCATTCTACTTTCCGTCTATGATTTTGACTATTCTGAGTACCTCGTTATAAATGGAATCTTATAGTATTTGTCTTTTTGTGATTGGCTTATTTTACTCACCATAATATCCTCAAGGTTCATCCATATTATAGCATATGTCAGAATTTCCTTCCTTTTTAAGTCTGAATGGTATTCCATTGTCTTATTTACTTTTTACCCATTGGTAGCAAGGAACTTTAAAGGATTGGTGGTCACCTCTCAGGAAAGGTCAGGCATACAGCTACTTCCCCCTCCTGAATCCATGGTAGGCATCACTGTGCCACGCATGAGGCACAGTGCATGGCATTTAGTAGGAGTTCAGTTAGTATTTGGACTCAGCACTTTTTTCTCACGTAGTAAGCCAGATTTGGCTTCAGAATCTTTTTTAACACAGGATTTTAGGCAACCTCTGTAATAAATGAGAATTGACTTTCAAATTGAGACACTTTTGCCTTCCTGCTATATCTGACGAATTAAGAAAGGGGAGATTCTGTTCAGGAATCTGCTTTGTGACTTTTATGGCCTTAAAGCACTTAATAGTCATTTTATTAAAGCCTTTCCTCTCTTTGTCAGGTTTTCCTTATAAAATCTGAGTGCTAGGCTGGCACTGACCTTTCGGAACTTCAGAAACATTGCTAAGAAAATTACTTTTAAGTACTTAAAAATGCAAGAGTACTTTCTTAAAATTTTTGGGTGTTGGCTCTCCTGTAAGTTATAATTATAAATTATATAAAGTAATAGACTGATTCCATATTAGTTGCTGAACATATTAGCTGCAGATTGAAATGTTTTTAGGATACTTAGTGTATCTGAAAGCTCTAACCAAAAAAGAGTATTTAAGCATAACAGATAAACCTTAATAATGGCTGCTTTATTTTTTTGTCTTGGTTTATAAGTTTTTCTCAGCTCCTACCTGTGAATATTACTGTTGACCCATAAACTAGATGAGGGAGGGCATCTAGGAGAATCTCTTGGGCCCTTAAGTGCATTTTATGACCTATTTTTTAAAACTTGCAGTTGGATATTTTATCAGTTTTTAAAGTACTTGGTACTGAATACAGGGAAAATTGTGCGTTCTCTTAACCATTGGTCTAGGCTAGGGTTTGAAGCCTTGACACTATTGACATTTTGGGCTGGATTAAGTTTGCGGTGGGAGGAGGGGGATAAGAGGGGACTGTCCTGTGCATTGTAGGATTAGCAGCATCCTGGCCTCTGCCCAGTGGATGTCAATCCCTTCAGTATGACAACCAAAAATATATCCAGACATTGCCCCTGAGGGGGCAAAATCACCCCAACTGAGAACCACTAGTCTAGACTAATGACCAGTAACAGTCTTTCCTAGAGATTCCTTGGTCAAGCAGTGTTATAGACCTTATAGAATTAACCACCTGGGAATGTTCAGAATCCTTAGAAATTAACTCTGGGCTCTGAATGTGATTATTTTTTTCTTTTAGGTCAGCATTTCTTGCAGCACACATCCCACTTTTTTTGTACCCCTTTTTGCACACTGTCAGCAAAACACGTCCCTTTGAGTATCTTCGGCTAACCAGTCTTGGAGTTATTGGTAAGTTATTAGGATCGTTTCGCAAGCCTGGGATCATCATCATTCATAATAGTGGTCTTAGGTGTTTTGTCTGTTCTTTTGTAGCTTTTGTTCACCAGTTATTCATTTTTGTCTTCGGGGTTGAGTCTAATAAATTAGTTTTTACTAATAAATGAATATCAGAACATTATTGCTCTTACCAAGTACCATTCTGAGTATTGTTAATAAGGCTGTAAGACCCAACATTTGGGATTAAATTCAGTGTGTATGTAGAAATGTTTAATAATTGTAGGGAAAGTAAAGAACAAGAGTGTTAACCAAAAGATTATTATTACAGGAGTAAGAATTTGAGTTTGTTTCTTGGTTTGATTTTTCATCTTTGTCACTTCTGAGCTGTTCTCCCATAATTCCAGGGATTTACTTTCTGTTTTAGCTCGTTGAATTTTTGCATGCTCAAATTAATGTTTCCATGTACATTTATTATGGGAGATGTGTCTAAAACGCTATATCAGCTATTTCAGATCTTAGACTCCTAGGTAGTAAAATCTTTAGATTTGTGAAATGTAAATACATTCAAGAAGATTTCTTTCCTAAATTGCCCTTCCTTTTTTCAGTGTCTTTTTCTCATAGTTTTTGCTCGACATACTAACCAAATAATAAGAACATTAGTTATACAAACTTTGTTTTGTTTGGTTATTATTTTTATGTTCAACCTGTGTTCACATCCTTATGTTTATAAACCATGAATCAGGAAGTATAATTTAAAAGTTTGGTATTTCTCAGGAACATTTTATTCTACTTTTAAGAAGTAACTGTTATCTCATACTCCAAATGAATGTTATTGTTTTTTACATCTTCTCCCAAGTGGTACTGTAATTAGAAACTTTTTTCCCAATATATTCTTTCCAGCTTGTAAGATATAAAAACGTCTCGTGTAGGATTTAAAACATCAACATGATTCCAGCCAAAAGAAAACACTTGTATTCATTATTCTAATTCAAATCATCCTACTTCTGCTGTTTTTTTTACTACTGTGGTTGGATGATGCACTTATGTGTTGTTAGGGTAAATGTTGACTGTGGTGGTGGGTGGAAACAGTACTTGGATGGTATTAAGCCAGTTGTCTACCCTTGCATGTATTTTTAGAAACTCAGTTTCTCCCAAGTCATTGAGAGTACAAGCAGAAGATGAATGTTTGGGCCTAGACTTTTTCCTGCAGTTCAAGGGTTATCAGACAAGTTTGAATATAAATGAAGTGATACGTAACATAGATTAGAAAATACTTGAAGCTGAGTAAAAGTAAAAATACAACGTATCAAAATTTATAGGATGCAGCTTAAAGTAGGGCTTAGAGGGAAATTAGTAGCATTAAATGCTTATACTAGAAAGAAAGAGAGGTCTTCAATCAGTGAGCTAAGCTTTTCTTTAAGAAACTAGAAAAAGGAGCAAATTAAACCAGAGCAAACAGAAGGAAGGAAATAATAAAGACTAGATATCAATGAAAATATGAAAAGAAAATCAATACATAAAATCAGTGAAACCAAAAGCAGTGTTTTTTTGTTTTGTTTTTTGAGATATAATTGACATATAACATTGTATTCGTTTTTGGTATACAACATGATTTGGTATATGTATATATTGCAAAATGATCAGTACAGTAAGTTTAGTTAACATCCATCATCACACCTAGGCAACATTGTTTTTCCTTGTGATGAGAACTTTTTACGATCTCTCTTTTTAGGATTTCTCTTAGAAGCTTTCAAACATACAATACTGTATTGTTACTGTGGTCATCATGCTGTACATTATACCCCTGGGACTTATTTATCTTATAACTGGACGTTTATACCTTTTAACCACCTTCACCCATTTCATCCACCCCAATTTTTTATTGAAAAAATTCAATAAAATTAATAAACCTCTATCCAGACAGACTGATAAAAAAAAAAGAGAAGGCACAAGTTACAAATACCATAAATGAAAGGGGGTGCATTATAAAAGACTCTACAGACAATTAAAAAGATAATAAGATAATACTGCTAATAACTCTTTGTCCATAAATTTGACAACCTAGGTGAAATGCACAAATTCTTTGAAAATACGGTCTGGCAGAGTGCACTCAAAAAAAAAAAAAGAGATAAGCTGAATAGTTTTTGTAGTTAAAAACCTTCCAACATAGAAAACTCTAGGCCCAGATGGTTTCAACTGGTTAATTCTACCAAAAACTTAAAGAAGAAATAACACAAATTCTGTTAAAAACTTTTCCATAACATGGAGAGGAGGCTTCTCAACTCTTGGTGAGGGCAGCATTACTCTGATAATAAAAACAGAAAAAGAAGTAAAAAGACTATAGACCAGTATCCCTCATGAACACAGATGCAGAAATTCTCAACAAAATGGTAACAAATCAAATCCAACAACATGTAACAAGGATCATAATGACCATGTGGGTTTTATCCCAGGAAATCATTCTGGTTCAACTTTCAAAAATCAGCCATTATGATTGACCGTATCCACAGACTAGAGATGAAAAATCATGTGATCTTCTCTGTAGTTTATAAAAACAGCCTTTGACAGAATTCAGTATCCATTCGTGATAAAAACTCCAGCAAAGCAGGAAAAGAGGGGAACTTTCTCAACCTGATAAAGTACAAAAACAAAAACAAAACCCTTCAGTTAAGATCATAGTTAATGTGAAGAACTGAATGTTGTCCCCCTAAGATTGAAAACAAGGCAAGGATGTTCATTCTCACCAGTCTTATTCATTCTCATCCTGGTTATCCTTACCGGTGCAGTAAGGCAAGAGAAAAAAAATAAAGGACATACAAATTAGAAAGGAAAAAATAAAATATTGGCTACATTTTATAGCTATAAATGGAGTATAATCTTTAAAAATTGTGAATCACTATATTGTATACCTGTAACTTGCACAGTATTGTACAGAAACTATACTTCAATAAAAAATTTTTTTAAAAAAAGGAAAAAGAAAACTGTGTTCACATACAACATGATTAACTGCATTGAAAAGTCTTGAAGAATCTACAGAAAAAAGCTACTAGAACTAGTGAGTTTAACAAGGTTGTAAGTTATAGAGTTATTATACAAAAATCAATTACATTTTTGTGTGCTTGCACTAAACAGTTAGAGATTGAAATTTCACCAAAACGTGAAAAACTTGGGTGTAAGTCTTACAAAATATGTGCATAGTCTATAGCTAAAAACTATACAACAAGGACAAAAGAAATCAAAACCTAAATAAATGCAGAGATACACCATATTCATCAATTGGTTTATCGTTAAGATGTCGTTAAGATGTCGTTCTCCCCCAGATGATATATAGATTTAGAGCAATTTTAACAAAATCCCAGTAGGATTTTTTTTATAGAAATTGACAAGGTGATCCTAAAATTTTATCTGGAAAGACAAATGAACTAGAATATGCATTTTTTAAAAAGAAGGATAAAGTTGGAAGACATATACTACCTGATTTCCAGACCTACTGGAAAACTACAGAGTCAAGACAGTGTGGTATTGGAGAAAAGATAGACTTGTAGAGCAGAATGGAGAGTACAGAGATAGACGCACACAATTATGGTCAATTGGATTTTTGACAAAGCTGCAAAGAGAATTTAGTGAAGAAAGGATAGTCTTTTTCAGTAAATCGTGCTGGAACAATTGGATATCCATATGTAAAGCAATGAACCATGATCTATACCTTGTACTCTATACAAAATTAACAAAATGGACTTTAGACCTACATGTAAAAAATCTAAGTGAGATAATAATCTGCCATCTGCAGCAGGCCATGTTAGTAAATTATGGTATGTGCTGTTTAGAGATGTAGCATTTGTAGATTGTCAGTTCTGGTTAAAGTAAATGATATTACTCTCTCCTGAAGTGATTGACTTTAGTTATTACAGGTCCAGTTAACTAAGGCCTTTCATATAAAAGCTAGTGATGCGTTGGGCAGCTCAAGGAACAGTCATTTGTTTAATGGGACTCTGCCTCCCTATATGCAGAATGGAGAGGATATCAGTGAACTGTGTCTGACACCCGGTCAGTGGTGTAAGTTTAGAAACCAACAGAGTAATAGAATTGGGATGAATTTTAGAAGTCATTGGTCCAACTCTTATTTTATAAAGAAACAGAGGCTTGCAAAGGGAAGGTAACTTTGTCAAACTTAGGTAAACTAGTTGTGGAACCAGAATTGGAATCCAGGTGTGTGTGTTTCTTGTTTAGGTATGCCCTACAGTGTTTGTGCTCTTTGGGAAAAGAGGGCAATTGAATAACCAGGAAGTAATGTTTGTTTATGCCTATTGTGACTTAAGTAGGATTCAGATTCAGTAGGATTCATCCCTTCTTTGCTACCTGGGAATGTGCTTTAATACTGATGTAGAATTCTTTTCTCTTACCTAAGGTATATGGAGAAGAGATGGTGATATTATTGTATGAATGCCTACCAAGAGTGATAGAAAAATTATTTAGATAGCTAAACAGATGCTAACTATATGGTAGACCAAACTTGGTACCTGATCTTTTAGTGTTGACTGATAACAGTCAACCTGTGCTTTTCTTCCTCTTTTTTTTTTTTTAATAAACCACAGTTTGTGTTGTATGTTAAGTTCTACAACTAGCTGGATGAACAATTTTAGTTGGAAACCCTGACTCTGAAATAATTTTGTTTGTCCATATTTTCTTTAGGGGCCCTGGTGAAAACAGATGAGCAGGAAGTAATCAACTTTTTACTGACAACAGAAATTATCCCTTTGTGTTTGCGCATTATGGAATCTGGAAGTGAACTTTCTAAAACGGTGTGTGTTTTTATCTTAATTAGATTCTATATTGTTGACTCTTGGGCTACTTCTTCATGATTATCATTTTCTGCCTCTCTTCAGGTTTTTTGAAACTTTCATGAATGTTTTTTCTCTTTTAAATAAAAATTGTTATATAATGATAATTTTAAAACCCAGACCCGTCAGAAGAATATCATGTTAAAACACTAAATTTCTCCCTTTCATCTGAACCCACTTCTCACTACACAGGTGTATTATTCCAGACATTTTTTTTTTTTTTTTTTTTTTTTTTTTTTTTGCGGTACGCGGGCCTCTCACTGTCGTGGCCTCTCCCGTCGCGGAGCACAGGCTCCGGACGCGCAGGCTCAGCGGCCATGGCTCACGCACCCAGCCGCTCCGCGGCATGTGGGATCTTCCCAGACCAGAAATTGAACCTATGTCCCCTGCCTTGGCAGGCGGATTCTTAACCACTGGACCACCAGGGAAGTCCATCATTTGATAATCTTATATCAGATTTTTTTTCTGGAAGAGCCTACTCTTTGTGTCTCTTTTTTGGTTAATTTTATAGTTTTCCCTTTGATTTGTTTTGGCCTCTTGCTTCAGCAACATCAGTTATGCTGTATTGTCTATTTTTCAAATATATATTTTTTCCCTCTCTACTTTCTATCTTTAATTTCATGTCGTGATTTTTCTCAAGGCTACTTTTCCATGTTGCTGACTATTTTTAGCAATATCTTACTTCTGCTTCCAAAGTGTATCTAGTCACATTGACTAGACTAGTCACTCTAATTTTTAATTTGGTAAATACTTATTGCTGAGTTGGACATAAGTAGATGTAATGATTTAAATTTTTTTTGTTTCGAATTCACAATACAAATAAAGTAAAAATTCAAATGCTACTACAAATGGGTATACAAACAAATGGAAGTCTCCTACCATAGCCTCTCAGTTCTTCTCTCCAGTGGTAACCAGTATTACTACTTTCTTGTAGAATCCTTCCAGAAGTATTCCGTGTATACATGTAGCAGTTTAATTTTGTATTAATTTTTTTCCTCTAGTCTCTGCCTCTCACTTCTCATGTCCTTTCAGCTCTTCTTTGAATTTTTTATGTTCTTTGAATTTTTTAAAATGTTCTTTAAAGTCCACATTCTCTTCAATTTCCTTGAAAATGCAGATAAGTATTACTTGTTACCCCTGTGTAGGGTATGTCTCAATAGAAGTTTCCCTGTGGGCGTCTTTTTATCCAAGATTGCCATTTGTTTAAAAATAATGGATGGAAAGAGAGATGTTATGAGCTGAAGTTGGCAGCTTTTAAGTCAAGTATTTTACCTCTGAATACTTTTCCACCCAGCCTGCCATCTAAGGTTTGTGTGTTAGGGAGGATTTAAACCTCTGTCTTCAATTTTCTACTAACACACAAAGAATAAGTGACATGTGATCTATGTTCATGCTTTTCTTTTTTCTTTGTTTTTTAAATAAATAAATTTATTTATTTATTTATTTATCTATTTATTTATTTATGGCTGCATTGAGTCTTCATTGCTGTGCACAGGCTTTCTCTAGTTGCGGTGAGCAGGGGCTACCCTTCGTTGCAGTGCACGGGCTTCACATTGCAGTGGCTTCTCTTGCTGTGGAGCACGGGATCTAGGTGCGCAGGCTTCAGTAGTTGTGGCTTATGGGCTCTAGAGCACAGGCTCAGTAGTTGTGTCTCCCGGACTTAGTTGCTCCGCAGCATGTGGGATCTTCCCGGACCAGGGCTCGAACCCATGTCCCCTGCATTGGCAGGCGGATTCTTAACCACTGCGTCACCAGGGAAGTCCCTATTCATGCTTTTCTTCTCTCATTTGTCCCTTAATTTTATTCCTTTTGTTAATTTCAGTGGCTTTCCGGGACCGGATTGGAATGGTTACAACTGTATTCTGTCATTTTTTATTCATAGTTGCCTATGAATAGGGTTTTTTCAAGTTGGCTTCTTATGGCTGGGACAGAAAAAGATTCATTGCTTCTTTAGTGACATTTCTTCCAGGAACCCCCATCCTAATGATCCCTCCCCTATTTACATTCCTTGCCCATTACTAGAATTAATTCATCCTTGATGTGTAGATGTTCCCATTGACCTTTACTACGCTTCAAGTAGAATACTTTTCCTATCCTACGTTTTATGGTTTATAGTCACTTCCTGGCAAGTCTTTCTTCTTTTGCTCCATGCAAGCAGACACCTCGTTGCGTTCACTTTTTATGTACGATGCTTAGTCAAACGTCTTGCCATAGTAGACACCCAGTAGAGCAGAGGTTCTCAGTCAGAGCTGTGTGGCATGATCACCTGTGAAGTGTTTTTGTTTCTTTGGGGTTTTTTTTGGCTGTGTTGGGTCTTAGTTGCGGCACACAGGCTCTTTTGTTGCAGCGAGCGGGCTTCTCTCTAGTTGTGGCACGTGGGCTCAGTAGTGGCAGCACCTGGGGTTAGTTGCCCCGCGGCATGTGGGATCTTAGTTCCCCGACCAGGGATCGAACCCGTATCCCCTGCATTGGAAGGTTGATTCTTAACCACTGGACCACCAGAGAAGTCCCTGTGAAGTGTTTTTAAAACATCAATGTCCAGGTCCCATATCTGACCTACTGAACCGTTCTGCAGGGTGATAAAGTATGGACATTTGTGTTTTTTTTTAAATCCCCCTGGGTGAGTGTATAGTATAAGTTATTTTGGAAAGCTGTTATTTTGGAAAGCTGTTTGGCAGTATCCACTATAAACATAAACCTACCCTATCACCCAAAAATGTATACCCAAGAAAAATGAGCTCTCGGGAATTCCCTGGCGGGCCAGTGGTTACGACTCCACGCTTTCACTGCCAAGGGCCCAGGTTTGATCTCTGGGCAGAGAACTAAGATCCCACAAGCCACACAGCATGGCAAAAAAAAAAAAAGCTCTCATGGGCATCAAAACATATATAGGAGTATTTATAGCATTTTTACTATGCAGGGTAAATTGTAGTATAGTTACAAAATAAACTACACAATAGTTAAGAAGCATGAACTGCTGATACATGCAATGTGGCTGATATTATGTCAAGTGAAAGAAGCCAGATATATATGAGTTCATACCATATGACTCATATATGTATGTGAAATTCAAGAACAGGCAAGAACAGTCAGTGAGGATAAATCAGAATAGTGATTACCTCTCAGGGAAGGATATTGACTGGGAAAAGGCACAAGGGAATCTTCTGGGGTGCTGGAAATGTTCTGTATTTTATTTTATTTAAAATTTTTATTTTATTTCATTTTTATTGAAATATAGTTGATTTACAATGTTGTGTTAGTTTCGGGTGTACCGCAAAGTGATTCTTATATTTTTTTTTCTTTTTTTACATTCTCTTCCATTATAGGTTATTACAAGATATTGAGTATAGTTCCCTGTGCTATACAGTTGGTCCTTGTTGGTTATCTATTTTATATTTAATATTGTGTATGTGTTAATCCCAACCTCCTAATGTTCTGTATTTTAATCTGGTTGTGGTTCACAGATGTGTAGGATGTAAAAATTAAGATACACTTAAGATTAGTGCACTTTACATATTTTACTGTGTATATGTTTGTATTAGTTTCTTATTGCTGCTATAACAGATTGCCACAAGCTTGGTGGCTTAAAACACCACAAATTTATTCTCTTACAGTTCTGGAAGCCAGCAACCGTATACATCAGTTTAACCAAGCTAAAACTAAAGTCAGGGTGCCAGTAAGGGCAACATTCGCTCTGGAAGCTCTAGGAGACAGTCCCTTTCCTTGACTTTTCCAGCTTTTAGAATTGCATTTCTTGGCTCACTGCCCCCTCTTCCATCTTCAAAGCCAGCAGTGTAGCATGTTCAAATCTCTCTCTGCTTCTGTCACATCACCTTCTCCTCTATTGTCAAATCTCCCTCCACTTTCCTCTTTAAGGACACTTGTGATGATTATATTTAGGGCCCACCTGGATAATCCAAGATGATTAATCTTCCCCTAAGATTCTTAACTTAATCACATCTGTAAAGTCCCTTTTGCCATATAAAGTAGCATCCCCAGGGTTTGGTGATTAGGACCTAGATATCTTTGGGGGCCATTATTTAGCCAACCACAATGTTATACCCCAGTAAAATAGTAAAATAAAACAATTCCCACAGTTGTTTCTGCAGAGCAGCTGAGGAAGAGAATCATTATAATAATCATTTGACTTGAATTAAACTAGTATTTTTTTAATCCCATCTATGTAAGAGTTAATGAGCTTAAAGTGAGTATATTCTTTATTACTGTTGGAACAATTTTCGAAGGGAGGCTTAAAAGTCTTATTTTCTTTAAGATCTTTTAAGAATAAGAAAAGATTTACCTAACTCATTCGGAAGAGATGAGGCATAGCTGAATTGCTAAAATCATCTTGGCCCATGGAAAAGGGAAGAGGCTCTGTGTTTAACTGGGTTTGATCTCAACTCTGAGTTAGTAGCTTTGTCACTTGGGACCTTAACCTGGCAAGTTATTGATCAACAGTTACACCTGGCACATAGTAGGTGTTCAGTAACAGACAGTCTCTCTGTTTTTAAGACTCTGATAATTACCTACCTTTTATGTAAAATGAGAATAACAATGGTACCTACCTCATAGGTTTGTTGTGAAAATAAGATAAGGCATGTTATGGCTTAAGGAGAAATTCCAGCACATAGTAAATGTCCAATATGGTAATATTTATTAATTTTTTTGTACTATGCGTGTCTCGTCAAGTAAGTTATATAGAATGCAAGGGTATTTGCTTAGTTTTCTGCTTATGGTTATTCCTGGGAGAAAAACAGACAGTTGGAAGACAAGTCTGAGCAACGTTTTGGACTCCTTAATTTTGTTTTACTCCAGGTTGCCACATTTATCCTCCAGAAGATCCTCTTAGATGACACTGGTTTGGCTTATATATGTCAGACGTATGAGCGTTTCTCCCATGTTGCCATGATCTTGGTGAGTTCTTTCATTTGCCTTCTTTGAAACTGCTTCTGATCACACAGCTTAGTCGCTTTGCAGTCGATACTGAGCTGCTTCAGTCTCCCAACTAGAAATAACAACTGTGGAATCTTGTATAACTGTTCTTGCAATATCTGCTCTCTGATATCAACTAGGATTATTTTGTGTTTTGTGTGTTTTTTTCCTATCCCACCTTGTTTTGGGGGAAACAGGGTAAGATGGTCCTGCAGCTATCCAAAGAGCCTTCCGCCCGTTTGCTGAAGCATGTAGTAAGATGTTACCTTCGACTCTCAGATAATCCCAGGTAAACATTTATAGGATTTATAGGACTTAAATACTCTGGTGAGTATTTCAGGGGAAATACTCTAGTGAGCAGTTGCCCCATCTCATGGGGTAGCTCCTATGTCTTTAGGACAGGGAAGGGATAAAACTATATTTAGCTTGTCTGAGACAGACCTTGATTAATTCCTTTTAAAATCTGAAGTACTGAATTTAAAAATCCATCAGAGTTTTATCTCCCCACTGGAACTCCGTACCCTACTCTAAAATTCCAGAGAGTTCAGACAGTGAATCTTATGATACATTACTCCTGTGGTTTGAGCTTTCTGTTGCTACTCCAGGTGGTCAGAAAGAAAAGTATACTTTCAAAGGTCTCTTAAGAAAGGAACAGGCCCAGAGGGCTCTTGAATTATATTTCCAGTTCTCTTCCTGTAAAGTCCTTGAGCTAATTGTTTTATCTCCCTATGTTCGTAATCTTTCTGCCAGAAATCATACATTGTAGATACAATGCGTTTTAGAAATATTTGACCTTTTGCTTTGTAAATCCATAATTCATGCTGAAAGCCACTTGCTCAGATTCTGCTAAACCACATAATGGGTTGATTTCTGTGTTCTTAGGAATGAGGATAACTTGATTTAATGTGAACTCAGCCTCCTGCCACTGAGGTTATTTAAGCCCTAACTATTTCTTTGACCATTTTGTCTTGTTCTTTAGTGGTTCCTGTTTTCACCAAAGTTTGAAAATATGTTTATTTAAAACTCTCCTTGTACAAAGAAACTAGGCTGAGTACAAAAGCTATAACTTTTCTTAAAAAACAGCCTTATAAATAGTTAACATTTACCTTTTTGAGTTTTCAGATTCGACTTTTACTGGTCATATTTTAAAGTAAATGAAACATTTAAAAGTTCATCTGATAATAATGTTACCATAGATTTGTTTTTACTGCTCATCTCTTATTAAGGGTTTTAACTATAAAGCTGAAGCTGTTTTTGGAAAGACACAAATTTATATCAGTTTAAAGTTCATTAATTTATCATACTATGAGTGAGGTCATATCCCCTGTTAATGTACTGATTTTGGAATATTTCATTTACTATATAATCCATATATTTCCAACATGAGTATTATGACAATGTTTACTGTAATAAATCAGAAAGCAGTTTGAATTGAAGTAAATTATTGCACCATTTTATTCCATTTGCTTTGTCACAAAATCCTACATTGGGGCATCATTCTGAAAATGTTTGCAGACAACAGATCCTGGAGCAATCTGAGCCTATGCCTAACATAAGCTTTAAAGAATTTTAATGGCTTCTTAAAGTACCTTGACAGAACCATAGATTCCCAGGATTCTATGTATTTATATCTAAGAAAAGGGCTCTTCCCTGTCCCCCAGATATGGGTTTATTTGTTTGGTCTCCCTGGTCGGTTTGTTTATTTCTGATGTAGGGCACGTGAAGCACTGAGGCAGTGCCTCCCTGACCAGCTGAAGGACACGACCTTCGCCCAGGTGCTAAAAGATGACACCACCACTAAACGCTGGCTTGCACAACTCGTGAAGAACCTGCAAGAGGGCCAGGTCACCGATCCCCGGGGTATCCCCCTGCCCCCTCAGTGATCCTCCCCCGTCCCCTCCCACTACTCCCCCAAGTTGGGGAAGGGAGGGGGAACCTGCGAGGAATACAGCTCAGGTTTTATCGCCGACTGGGAATAGACGACCTCAATGCTGAACTGCACTGGAGAAAAGGGGCACGGTACCCCTGCTGAGGTGTATGAGCTGCCATCAGGCTGCCTTGAGGACCTGGGCTCCTTCTGCTACTCCCAGGAAACGGGCTCCTGACACAGTGTTCTGCCACCACAGCCAAGGAGGGTGTCAACACCAGCAAATGCTGTATTTGCAGCATGCCCAAGATGATCGTTCTCCCTCACCTCTACCCAGCCACTGGCAGGGAGGGGAGACAGTGGTGACAGCAGCAGCACTCTAGGCATGGTGAACACCTGGGACCAAGCCATGTGGCGTTTTCTTATTTTGCCTTCCTGGAAGACTCAAGATATGTCTCTTCATCCTCTCTCTCAGTATTTGTTTACTTTGGTTTTTTGTTTTTAATCTCAGAGAGAGGTGTATTTAGTGGACACAAGCTGTAATATTCAGCAAAACTTTGTCAGTTGGTACTGTTTACAAGTCTGTTAGATGCGTAAGCTCAATAAAAAGTTGGTCTGGGCATTACATCCCCTCTAGCAGGCCAGTAGCTGCATGAGCTGTTGGGAGGAATGGGAGGCAGGGGAAGGATATAAAGCCAAAGGACAGCAGGAACCCACCACCTGTTTCCCTTCCCTTTCGCATTCTTTTACCCCTAGTTCTGGATGCCATAAGGACCTTAACCTTGCTTTTGGCTTTAGCTGCTAGCATTTCCAAATCTCCGTGCTTTTCCCTTCTTCACTTCCCTCCTATTAAACTTAAAACAGACGTCTTAATTCATCAGGCTGTCCTGGAAGGGTATTGTATTGGGGGAGGAGAGGAGATGGTGGACGTCACCTTCAGTTCAAGTCCTCAAAGATATTTTCTAGATGACTTTTAAAAGGGAGGTGTCTGTGCTTAAGATGATAGGCTACTTGATCCTATTCTTTGCCCTAGTGTGAATCTACAGTTCCATCTGTCTTCGTGATTGTACTTGAAGCAGTATTAGCTGAATGAGTTAATTTTATTCAGATTTAAGATAGAGGGCTGGACTCTGCTTCCTCACTTATTCCGTCTTTTTTTTTTTTTTTTTTTTTTGACACATTCCCCTTTGGTCTATGGGAATTACAGGGTTGCCACTAAAATATTTTACACATTTTCATATTGTGTCAGAGAATCCCCCTTCCTGCTCTGGAGCTTTAGGTGACTCTATTCACAATCCAGAGGCTTGAATCTGCAGTGTAAACTGCCTTGCTTTCCCCCAGTCCTCCCCCCTGCCATCACCTGCTTTCTCTGTCTCTAATCCCCATCTCCAGTCAAAGATGGGATTATTAACCCAACTAGAGAGAGACCAAGTATTTTTGGCCCACATCTCACATGATTGAAGGTGTCCCTGAATACATTTGGGGAGGGTTTATAAGGGGCAGGCTCAGAGAAACCTTTGCAGAGGCAGTTTGCCAACCCAAGGGCTCTTTCAAGCCGACTTTCACAAAGGGAGCCGGCTTGTTAGTTGGCTTCTGTCTCTTTAGAGCCAAGAAAGTAGTAATTAAGTAGCCTAGATGTAGAAAGGGTCGGATAAGCACTTATTCCCCTGCTTTCCAAAATGAAGAGGAGAACCAGGCCAGCTCTCACTAATCTCAAGCCTGAAGAGAAGAGGTCTTGGAGAAATCAGAGAACAGCATGGACTGGATAAATGTCTTGACTCCCTTCAGCCCATAGTTTTGACCTGGAAAGTCCAGCTAGGGTAATCCTGATTTTTGCCAACCGCCTTCCTTCTGAGCCAAAGTTTTCTCATTCCCCCTCCTCTGGGGAAGCAGCTGAGGGCCAGGCCTTGCTCCCTGAAAAATTCTCTTCTGCATCTTTCGGTGCATTGGCCATTGTACTGTGCCAATAGTATCTTAATTCTTGTACCATCTATTCTCAGCTGGCCTTGGACCCCATGTAGGAGTTGCGGGGAGGGGTGGAAATGGGTATTGTTCCTTGTAGTTGATCCTGATGTCCTGTGTGTATAAAGAGGACCCCTCCCCCGCCCCGCATTTTCTGTGTTCCATCCTCACTCCGTCAACAGGATTGAAATAAAACATGCTTCTGTTTTTGTAACAATAATTTTTCTTTTAAACTGGAGATTTTATTTTGTCAATATCGAGGTATCTAGGCACTGTGCTCAGATGATCCTCATCAACCTTGCCTCTACCTCTGTTGAACAACACACACACACTGCCAAGAGGGCAGTGATGGTTCCTTTCTAGATAGGTTCTTTGGGAGAAGATTACTGATGTATAAAAGCTGTTTGCAAGGCTGAGATGGTGCCCTTTTTCTGACAAAGTATCTCTTGCTGGGACAGAACCTCATTCCTGGCTGTAGTAGCCAGAACAGTACTAGTGTGGGAAAGACTTCTATAAATGAAGAGGTAAAGCTTGAAATATTTTATCAAAGACTTTAATATTCATTTCCTTCCAGGGTTCAAGACTTAGAGCACATCTCCAGAGTTGTTTCCATCCCTGTTCCTGGCTCTTAATGGGCGAGAGCCAACCTCTGCTTCCAGCTTCTTTTTTCCAAGGGTTGAGGGTCTTCATTTCAATGATGGAACAGGGCAAGGAGAGGCATTGGTAGCCTTCAGAGCTTCCTTACTAGGTATATGTATGATTCCCTTGCTCACTATTCCTGCTGCTCAAAGGCTGGGAAAGTATGAGGGGGAGAGGGGGAATACACAAAGTTAATTGCTATCAAAAGTCCAAGGAAAACATTTAAAATAGGAAACCACATTTTCATATTGTGTCAGAGAATAGAATGAAATGAGATTGTTCTTTCCAGAATGTTGTGGAATTTAAATTTTTTTAATAATACATTTATTTTAAAACCAGATATAATAGGTAAGTTGAACAACACAATCCTAGCTTAACTGACATATATAGAACATTGTCACTGAACCAACAGTATACATATTTTTAATAGCACCAAAAGCTTTTTCCAAAATTGATCATAGCTGGACCATCAAGTAAGCCTCAGGAAATTTCCAGAATAATTGAAAATAATACAGTGTTCTCTGAACACAGTGGGATTAAGCTAGGGAAAAACAACAACAACAACAACAACTGGAAAGTCCCTAACTGTTTATAAAACAGGCAGTAGAGTTCTAAATAACCCACTGGTCACAGAAAAAAAAGCACAAAGGAAATAAAAAAAATTAACTGGTAATAAAGATATGCCATATCAAAACCTGTGGTATACAGGTAAAGCACTAAAATATATAACTTTAAACTCACACATTACAAAAGAAAGGCTGAAGTCAGTGATCTAAGTTTTCACGTCAAGAAACTGGGAAAGAATAGCAAATTCAAAAGGTAGAAGGAAGAATGCAGAAAAAAAAAAAGCAATGAAATAGAAAACAGATGTACAATAAGGAAAATCAGTGAAGCCAAAAGTCATTCCCTCAAAAACAGTAAAACTGATAAACCCATAGACTGATCAGGAAAAAAACCTCAACATTAGAAATGAAAAAAGAGGGACTTCCCTGGTGGTCCAGTGGTTAAGAATCTGCCTTCCAATGCAGGGACGCAGGTTCGATCCCTGGTTGGGGAACTAAGATCCCTCATGCTATGGGGCAACTAAGCCCACATGCCACAACTAGAGAGCCCTAGAGTCTTAACCACTGGACCACCAGGGAAGTCCCTCAATTCACTTTTGAAGCAGTATAACCCAGCCACCAAAACTATCAAAGATATCACCAGAAAGGAAAACCAGGTGCTAATCTCTCCCGGGAATGTTAATGTAAAACTGCCAGACAAAATAAGCAAGTCAAATCTAGTGCTATATAAAAATGATAATAGGTCATATCTAATTTGGGTTTACTGCAAAAATACAAGATTGATTCAACACTTGAAAACTAATGGATTCAATTCACACAACATATAAGGAGAAAAATCAATCTAGACAGATGCAGGAAAGAACACTATTCAACAGCTATTCATGATTTTAAAAAACTTTGAAAACGAGAAATAGAAGGGTATATCCTTAATCTCATAAAAATCTTACATATGTATGTAGATAGGTTAAATATAGGTAGGTAGGTTAATTGATTACACAAATATATATGTGTGTGTGTGTGTAATCACTTTGACCCAAAATAAAATTTAATTATAATTTAAAGAAGTTAAAAGTTTCATATTCATGAAAACAAAAAAAATTTTTTAATAAAATAAAAATCTTAATAAAAACCGTACAGTAAACCTCTCAATGATAAAATATTGAAATCATTCTCCATGAGATGAGGAATAAGATAAGGATGTCCACTATCACAACTCCGTATACCATTATACTGGTCCCAGCCAGTGTGATTAGTCAAGAAAACAAAAGAAGGGACTTCCCTGGTGGTCCAGTGGTTAAGACTGTGCTCCCAATGCAGGGGGCCTGGGTTCAACCCCTGGTCAGGGCTCTAGCCCGCATGCTGCAACTAAAGATCCCGCGTGCCATAACTAAAGATCCCTCATGCTGCAACTAAAGATCCCACATTGCTGCAACTAAAGACCCCGCATGCTGCAACTAAAGATCCCGCATGCCGTAACTAAAGATCCCTCATGCTGCAACTAAAGATCCCACATTGCTGCAACTAAAGATCCCGCATGCTGCAACTAAAGATCCCGCATGCTGCAACTAAGACCCAGCAAGCCAAATAAATATTTCTTTTAAATTAAAAAAAAATTTTAATTAATAAAAGATTTTTAAAAAAGAAAAGATTATAAAGGAACAAAAAAGTGGTGACAACATAATTGTGTATGTAAATAATCCAAAAGGATCTACAGACTCTTAGGATTAAGTGAATTTAGCAAGGTCACAGAATACAAAGTCAATATACTGCCCCCCAAAAATCAATTATGTGTTTCTAAATTTAAAATTTTTTTAATTAATAAAGATTTTTAAAAAATAAGATTATAGATACAATAAATAGAAAATGAAATTTCAAAAATATGTTGTTTATAATAGGATAACAAATAGCTAGAAATATCAATAGATTTATCAAAAGATATGCAGAATCTTTACACTGAAAACAATGAAACATTCTTGAAAGAAAGACTGACAGGTGTGTGGTCAAATCATGTATAGTCAATTCACCAAATATTTTTCTTCCTTGTTATAGGTTAGCTTCTGTCTGTTGCAAGCAAAGGGGAAACTTGCCTATGTTCTCAGCTATTTGAAAATCTCACTGTGAAAGTTTCACAATAACTTAGTTTTATTTCTTGAAATTGTATATACGATAACATTAGATTTGAGAAGCATTTTTAACCCTGATGAAATTTCAGGGATGACTTTATGATCTGACAATAACATAAATGAATACATTTTGAAAATTAAAAAAATTGAAATGCCTTAAATGTAAAAAAAAAAAAAAAAAGACAAAGATGAAGACATATATCGTCTCCATGGATTGGAAAATAATATTGTAAGGATGACAGTTCTCTCAAATTGATCTGCTGGTGAAACTCAATTCTAAGTAAAATCCCAACAGGTTTATTTTTGTGAAAATTGACAAGCTGATTCTAAAATTTGCATGGAAATGCAAAGTGCCAAAACAGCCAAGGCAATCTTGAATAAAAATGAAATTGGAGTCCTTCCACACCCAGATATGCTCCTCTAACTTTCAACATTTTAGTACCACCTTTCTGAGATATGGCTTAAAAATAGCATACACTTGTATTTTGTGAATTTTCTGAAAGTTTTACCTCTTACACCCTTTGCATTTTTAGTTCTCACTTCTATCATCTTGTTCTCTGGTTTATTTTATACCTCCTTGTTCCCACTCCCCTTGGTGGTTTTGGTGTTTTTTTGTTTTTGTTTTGGGGTTGTGGTTTTGTTTTTTTTTCTGGAATGGAAGAGTGGCTACATATTCTGTGGTCTTTCGAAGTTATATATCTTGGCTTTTAATTCAGCAGGGGTCTCATATTGATGATTTTTTAGATGGAATTTAATATTTTGAGTTGCCTTTTTGACCAACAAGAAGGGGGCTTTATTTCAGAAGTTTGAGTAGTTTGGTTGGATGGTCTGGGAAAGAGGTCTCTGAAACCCCAACCTGACTCCTGAGAAGCAGAGAAGTTTAGGGCATCTCCCCTGGGTGTCAGGAGGAGAGTTTAGGCTTGCCTACGTAGCAGTAAGAGAGTATACTGTTTAGATCTCCCTCTTTGCCAGCTGCCCCTTCATTTCAATTTAGGGCTTCTAGGCCTTTCCTGGGCATGGTTCCCAGAAAGTCCCTCTGCTGCTGCTACCCTGATCAGGTTTCTGGATCTGTTAATAATAGACAACAGTGGGGGAAGGGCCAGGATCATTATGGAAATAGGAGCAACTAAACCAGATGGACAGTTCTATGCACAGGGCCCTGTCTGTCTGCTCCTGTCCTGTGTCTGAGGAGCATTCTGCAGTGAACATGTCTTCTAAGCCATTCTTTGGAGCCACATTAACCTTGTGAAGGTCTCCAAGTGCCTTTCCCCAAAATCAGAACACATGATCTGGGGTGCTTATGAGAACACTGAAACAGAATGTTTGAGATTCGAACTCTACCAGAAAACCCTGGAGGGGTGATAATACCCCTCACAGAACACCCAGAAGGGAAGGAGGTTGGGCCGCAATTAGGTGAGGCAAATAGTGACTCAGAGAGGCAAACTCTATGTAACCCTGGAATCCTGAAGGGGAGTGGGGAAGGTGAAGGGAAAGTATGGAAAAATAAGGACATGATGATGTTGGAGAAGTGGAAATGGGAGAGTAAGACGAGCATGTGACACAGGACCACTATTAAGTAAAATATGAAATCAACACAGTTTAAATCTTGATGCCTCCTAATCTTCCTGTTCTCCATGAATGGACTTTCGTCTTCTGCCTGTGCTCCCTGCATACTCCTTTTCCTTTACCAAAACCTGCTCGTAGTACAGTAAACTCAACTTAGGTCACGACTCCTCCCTCCTCCCAAAAGTAACCACTATCCTGACATTTATGGTAATCACTCAGGATTTTATTTTAATGGGACTAACGATTTAGCTATAAATAATCACTGATGGTAGACTATTAGGCAGTTGAGGGATGTTTGGAGGAGCCACAAGAGGCAGCTGGATCTCAGCACACTCAAAAATCACACCACTTCGTACAGTTAGTTCCCTCTGTGCCTATGATTAAGACACACCTCACCAGAAGACGATCCCACAGAACTCCAAGTACAGTGCTGTGCCCTATGCCCTCAGCTCCATACTGTCATCCACTGATCCAGAAAGAACCATACCCCACAGTCTTCCCAAGGCAGAGCAAAAGTAGGTCCCAGCTCACAGTACTTGGGTGAGTGTAAGGGACTGACAGTCTCTGCTGCTGACATGTGAGTCTAGGACATTGCCTAAACTTCCCTGGGCCTTAGTTTCTCACTGTGAAGTATGGGGCCATGATAAAGCCCTTTACAATCCCCTATTCCTCACCTAACTTGGTGCCCTTTCCTCAATCTTGGTTTCTGTTTCCGCTGCCTATTTATACACGCTGTAAGAAGCTCATTACCTTCCTTTCCCAGTTGGGTGTCTTTCCAGCCTTGTGCTCCTCTTTTTGCCCTTGATCCTCAGACACCATGATTCTGCTTCATTTCTACATGTACCATTATAAAAACACATATACGTCCTTGCATATTAGAGGTGCTGAACAAGTGGTTGTAGAATGAATGAATATATGAAACAAATTGTTTTCTACATTCACGTATGCATTCCTTCAATATTTATCAAGTACCTAATATATACGTAGATACCAACCTATCCCTCTACACAAATCATTCCTCTCCTCCTTTTCTCATCTTCCCCCTTTCCCATTCTATCTTTTTTCCTTTCCCTGAGCCATAGAGTTAGACTGAGTGCCCGGCAAGGCAGGATGCAGAGACACTTCTGCCAGTGGAAACAGACACCATGGAAAGGAGCCAGATGAAATAAGGGCAAAGACAGCTGTACAACACACAGAGAGAAACCAACCAGAATGAAAAGCAGTGATTCATGGAGCACTGCAACTCGGATACTCCTTGGGTTTCACTCTGAGAGCTACTGCAGGACTGAGGTCAGTGAGGGCTGGCATCAAGATGAAGGACAGACAGGCTCCTCCTCCCTGGAGATGTGATGCCCGTCAATCCCTCCCTTTAATCCTCTTCTGCGCACCCCACCCCCACTACTCCCTCACACTGACCAGTGTCCTGGGCCTTTAAGAGTTGGATGGGCTGGACTGAGGAGAGCGCTCACACCTCTCCGCACCCTACTCTTTCTATCTGACTGTAAGTCTGCCAGTGACAGCAGCAAACTGCAGCAGAAGAGGGGAGGAAGCCAGTGAGTGCAAGAGAAGCAAAGGAGAAAAGGAGCCCTCCTGGGTTTCCTCGGCCCACAGCAGAGAGCGTCGCAGATCTCAGACACAGGACTTCTCTCCTGCCCACGGTAAGGGCCTGGAGGCTCAGACCAGCCTCTGCTCCAAGCTCTGGCCTGTCTGAGTCCCTAACTCTGCCCTCCACATGCTTACCCACCCTGACTAAATCATACCCTGGACTCTTTTGCCTGAACAGGCCTACAGGGCTCTGACCTCCTGGTTTTCTCTAGCTTAACCTCTTTGACTTACAGTTTTCCTGCTGGTTGTATCAGTCACCTCTTTATATGAGGACCTCTTAGCTACCCAGGCTACCACTCAGAGGTGAGCCCCACCCTAGTAAGGGAAGAGAGAGAATTGGAGCAGCCACGCTTTAGCACAAATTCAATTACAGATTGTTGAGGATTACCAAATGAGGGCTGGCCAAGACCCATGGGGAGTACAGAAACCCCTGGTAATAGGGAGAGTTGTGAGACTTCCTTGGAAAGAGCCAGGGTTTGAGTTCTATGCCTGGTTCTTAGCCTGCTCAATGACCCAGGGCAGTTTGTTGGTGTGCCAGAGTGCTGTGCTGGGAAGAGCACTTGCTTCTAGTCCTGACTCTGACGTTAACTAGCTCTGTGACTTTGGACCACAACTTCCTGATCTATGATCAGAGGAAGTGGAGGCTTCCCCAGATTTGCTTGTGTATCAGGAGTGCTTATTAAAGATAAGTATTCCTGGACCCCATCCTTGGAAATCTGGATCTGGTAGATTTGAGGTGGAGCTAAGGAATCTCTATTTTAAGACACTTTCCAGGAGATATTGATATAGCCAGGAACTGCTGGATTGATGTGTTATAAAAGAGGAGTCTTCAAGCTCTAACATTCTGAGGGCTATGACCCATTCTGTCCTCTTTATGTGAACCAGGTCTGTCATAATCCTGCTCCAAAGCAAGAGAGTAGACAGAATGATTCTCTTCCTTCCTACCCTCAGAGAGACCATAGACACCTTGAATTCCACTATTAGCCATTGGCGCCATTGGCAACTCTGCCAAAGTCCATCTCTAGGTGACATGAAGCCACCTGGCAGTTGAGGACCAAATCTTGCTCGGCAGTCCTTGGCTACTTCCCACTTTATTTTGTGTCTCTATTTTCTCATCTGTGTTATAGAGGTAATTATCCATATCCTCGAGGATCTCCACATATGTGCCTAGGCGTAAACAGTTAAGACCCAATCTCTCTTACTCTCAGTCATTATCCTCTGCTCCTTGCCTTTTGCTCTTGCTCCCACTTCCAAATCCTTTTTCCCTCTTCTCCTAACTGCACCTACATCAGTTGTGACCATCCTTCCCATCCTACCTTCAGGCACAAAAGGAAACACCAAGACCTAGAACACCTGGGTTCTAAGTCTCATTCTCTGGGCGGTTTGTTTAGTCAGTCTCCTAGGATACAGGGGAAAATGAGGCCGAGCAGAGGGATGTGATACTCAGTATCCGAACCCAAGTGTCCCCTTTCCAGGCTCTCAAACTCCTCACAGCGGAAGAGAACCAGAGCTATTGAGAATTAGAAGAGAAACAAAAGAGGAAGGAGTAATGAAGAGAAGGTATAAGGAGAAGGATGAGAAGAGGAGAGCAAAGAGAGGCTGACTTAAGTGAGCAAACAGGGAGGCAGAGAGAGGATGAGAAGAGAAGAGTGAGCTGGGGAGAAAGGAAAAGGAAGGGGTCAAGCAGAGAATGGGAAAAGGAAAGAAAGAAAAGAAGGGCTATTAAGTGGAATACGGTGGGAACAGAAAATGATGGGGAGGAGAGACAAAACACTGATGTCCCTCATTCAGTCTTATCTCTGCTTTAATCTGCTTCCTAGAGAAAGCCCTTTCTAAGGGCAGAGTCTCAGTGAGACCTCTGAGGTGGTCATACAGAGACCTCAGTTCTAGTCCCAGCTCTGCCACTTAATTCATTAGGCGACTGGCAGTTCAGCTAGTCCTCTGTCCCCTTCTCTATAAAATGCAGTCCAGCTCTGACATTCTGTGGCTCCCTGAGTTGAAATTGGCCCTCTAATGGCCACATGTCACCTAGATACAGGTTTAAAATAGTGATTCAGGAGTGGGAGCAGGATTGGAAGAGCATGCCGAGCTCTGGGATTGGAAGAGTTTGACAAGAGAGGTTAAAATAATTTTCTAAGGCTGGTTTGAGAGGAGGTAGGGGTGTCCCAGCAAAATAGGGGTGTCCCAGCACTTGGGCTCTGTTCTCAGGCTTCCCATGTTTCAGGACATCATGGTGAGGCTCCCAGACACAGGCATAAGGGAAGGTAATTCTGTCTTCTTCCAGGGCCAAGGCCCACCCATTCCAGAAGTTCAGAGGAGAGATGAGGCAGGATGTTGGCAAGGGGGATTAGGCTTCAGCCCGGGTTACCTCAACCTCCCTTAGAGTCTGAGAACCTAAGACATTTAAGAAAGACCTGTTACTTTTCAGTCTTCATACAGCTTTTGTAAACCTCAGATTCCAAACTGTGCATCCCCACCCAGCAAAGCAGAGATGCTTTTCTGTCTTCTTTTCTTCCTTCTTCAATCAGAGGTTTCTTCTGGTCTCACCCAAGCTTACACATTTGGCATCAGCCAGCAAAACCTTTCCCTGACAGTTGGAACTGTCTCAGGGTTCTTGCTCTCCTGAGAGCTGCCTTGAGATATTTCTTCTGCTTAGGCTCAAACTGATTCCCTGCACATTTCTACTCCTTTGGAAAGCCTTCTCTAGGTCCTGCAGTCAGGAAAGCTGTATTCTCAGTGATCTCCACATTATTCCTGAAGACTTAGTCACCCTGGGTGACTTTATAGTCTCTTCCTACTTAAGGGAGATAGGGCACTAATATGCTGTGTGACCTCAGATAAGTCACATCATATTTCTGGACTTCTGCTTTTTCATTTGTAAAACGTAGGGAGTTGAACTGCATGATGTTTCAATGGAGTACTAACTGAATGATTGGTTTAAGGATTCTTTCAGTTTTTTAGATGTTCACCACTGTCAAAATGTTAAACTTATTAATTAAAAACCACAACATTTTTATTCAAGTGTAGATCCTTTGCTTATACAAGAGCATAGAGCTTTATGTTTCATGGGCTTGGCCAGTTTCAGCATGATTTGGTTAAGAGTCGAGTATATTTCTTCTTGAGGCAGAGCTAGAATCAAAGTGGCCACAAATCAAATCTTCTAGTTCTTTTCAAGGCAAGTTTGTTGTTAGCTATTAGGACAACCTAACCAGTCCTAAATTAGACAGCACATATTTAAAGGTAGGAACTCTTTTTTAGTAGGTAGAGAAAACTTGAAAATGCAGTTCTGAGACTATGTAACTTATCTGGTCCATTAAAACTGTGAGAATTACTTTTATGAAAAGGAGTATAAAATATACTTTATCATGTGAAGGTAGAAGTGGCTTATTTAAGTAGGTGCAGCACCAAGCGTTGTAGAAGAGACAAAAGAAATACTCTGGGGCTTCCCTGGTGGCGCAGTGGTTGAGAGTCCGCCTGCCGATGCAGGGGACATGGGTTCGTGCCCCGGTCTGGGAAGATCCCACATGCCGCGGAGCGGCTGGGCCCATGAGCCATGGCTGCTGAGCCTGCGCGTCCGGAACCTGTGCTCCACAACGCGAGAGGCCACAACAGTGAGAGGCCCGCGTACCGCAAAAAAAAAAAAAGAGAAAAAAAAAAAAAAAAAAAAAAATACTCTGGCTTAGCCCTTCTGGAGCTGGATGACCTACGTGGGAGCATGGGGAGGGCTTCCAGAGGAGGGAGCTGGGACGATTCCACTTGGAGAAGGGAAGGCTAGGATGCAGAGAGAGTCTAGTTTCTGAAAGGGGACAGGCAGCAAGTTGGTGATTCCTAATAATGGGGAACTGAGACGTGTGGTCAGCATTACCTCGTGGATAGCAGGATATTGGGAAGGAAGGGGTATTTGGCAGAAAGCCCTGGTGTGGCCTTGTCGGAGATGGCTGCGGGAAACAGCATAGGCTCTGGAATCAGATATATTTGGGTTTAAATTCCGAGTCCCTGTGTGACTGAGGCAAGTTTCTTAGCCTCTCTAAGCCTCAGAATCACCAAACTCAAATCAGAAGTAAAAAGAGCTACAAACTATGTAGATGAAGCAGCTGACATACAGTGTGCAGTCAAGAAACACTAGCTCCCTTCTCTTCCTCCGCTGATCTGTTATTCTAAGACCCCGAGATTAACCTAAAGCCTCTTGCTGCTGCTCCTTGCTCCTTTAGGTGACTCTGGCATCAGCTGGTGAAGCAGTGGGTGATGGCATCCCTGCTGCAAGGCCGTGAGTACCCCTGCAGGAGAAGAGGGCTTGGGGAGACAGCCCAGGGACAGGGAGGAGGCTGGACCCCTGTTCAAGAGCTCCTCCTGGGCCCTCCACCCTCCCCGCCAGCTACCCAGTCCCTGCTTCTCCTGGCTCAGGGCTGCCTGTTAATCAAGACCTGCTGCTGATGCAGAAAGGCACGCTGATGCGCAAGGTGAGGTCCAAAAGCTGGAAGAAGCTAAGATACTTCAGACTTCAGGACGATGGCATGACAGTCTGGCATGCCCGGCAGGCCGGAGGCAGGGCCAAGCCCAGCTGTGAGTGATGTGGATAGCTAGGGGCGGGCACATGGGTGGATAGAACCCTGAGGACCCAGCAGCCTGAGAGCAGGGGGAGGGACCAGTGTCCTATGACGTGCCCTTGTGCTGTCCCTTTTGTGTCTGTGTCTGAGCCTGTAAAATGGAAATTATAACAGTACTTGCCTCTTAAGTGTGTTATGAGGATCAAATTGGTTATCGCATGCAAAGACCTTCGAAGAGTCCTGGCACATAATAAAGCTCAGTAAATCATAGATTATATATTATTATACTACTATTATTATTATTATTATTAGAGCTTGATCTCAGGCATCAGAATGTTTGGATTAAAGCCCTGGCTCTCCCAATTTCTAGCTGACTGGCTTTGGACAAGTTACTTAACTTAAACTAATATCAGTTTCCTCATCTATAAAATGGGGATTAAACAGTACCTGTCCAGTATGTTACAGAGGCTTAAGAAGTTAATGTATAAATCACCTAGCATGAGGTCTGAAAGCAGGATGCATTTAATAAATGTTAGTCATTATAATGAATACTTCTAAATATCATAAATGTGTCATAATAATGTGCATCCTATTGGCCAAACACTTTATGATCCCTCTAAAAATTTGATCACAGGACACATCTAAGAGTATCTACTTTAGAGACATAACCAAAGCTCATGATCCACACCAGCTCCAGCTGAAGAAGTGGGGGGAAGGATTTCTCTGGCTCCCTCCCAGACATCTGGAAAGAGGAAGCCCTCAAACCTGGAATGGGAGAATTGAATTTGGGCACATCATGCTTTGGTGTAACTGCTTCTACCCTGCAAGTGTGTTTCCACTTGTCAGCCCCGCCAGTCCTCCTGTGATCACCATGTAAACTGGCCATGGAAGGGACCATCCCTTATTTAAGATGAGGGCACTGAGGGGTTATGTCATTTTGGCCCATGTCACGCCGCCAGCTGGTGGCTGGAAGCCAGGTCTTGCCACTCCCAGAACAGGCCCCTTGCCGTGCTGCCTATGAAAACAGCAATGACTCGTGGCATCCTGAATTCCAAGGGTCTGCATCTCCCTGTACTAAGGCTTTGGGGGTTCCAACCTGTGGAGGCTGGGGTCCCTCCTCCTGTGGCTTCAGAGAAAAGAGGGGAGTACTGGTCCTTGACCCTCAGCTGCTGCAATTTGGCGGACCCTCTTCCTCAGTGCCCGCACTTGCCTCTTCTCCGGCAGTCTCAATATCCGACGTGGACACAGTGCGTGAGGGCCACGAGTCTGAGTTGCTGCGAAACCTGGCAGAGGAGTTCCCCCTGGAGCAGGGCTTCACCATCGTCTTCCATGGCCGCCGCTCCAACTTGGACCTGGTGGCCAACAGTGTCGAGGAGGCCCAGATCTGGATGCAGGGGCTCCAGCTGTTGGTGGACTTTGTCACCAGCATGGACCAACAGGAGCGGCTGGACCAGTATCAGTAGGATGGAGTCAGAGTGGGCTCCACGGGTCACTGAAGGAGCCAGATGCTGCAGGGCTAGGGACCGGTGGGAGGGGGCACAGATCTAGGTAAGCCCGAGGGTCCAGATGGGGTGGGCAAGGACTGCTCAGCCGAAGTGAGGCTGAGATACTGAGGGAGGAATGGAGGCTTGCGATGGCACAGGCATAGCCAGGCAGAGTTTGGGCAGGAATCAGGGCCCCCAGGATTGGGGGAAGGGACAGTGAGAGGCAAAGGACCAAACTAGGTGCTGATCCTGAGAGCTGAACAGAAGATCCCAGTGACATTAACTACAATAGGGATGGGAAGCAACTCCTTAGAGGGCTTAGTGGGGTCAACTCACTTCAACTTTCCTAGATTGTATTCACCTTCTATGCCAGTTCATTCATTCATTCACCATCTATTAAGCAGAATGTATGAGGCACTATGCCAGGCTTTAGGAATACAAAGATTAATGAGAATCAGATACTGTTTTTGTCGGTAGAGAAAATAGAATTATATAAATAATTTAAGTACCTTAGCAGTGTTATGGTACTCTAGATGATATGTGGGTGTCCAAAGGAAGGAGAAATATTTATTTCTAGCTGAGATGGTTCTGAGAAAGCTTCAGGGAGGAAGTAGCATTTGAGCTGAGCCTTGAAAATGAGTAGAATTTGAACATGAAGAGAGGAGGAGGGAAAGGTACTCCTGCCTGAGGGAACAGCATGAGTAAAGGCCCAGAGGTGGGAAACTGAAGAGCAAGAGAGAGAGTGGGACATCAGCGAGCAGGGGAGTTGCTGAGTCTGGCTGAGGTACGGGGAGGTCAGTGATGTGTTGAGAAGATGAGGTTGGGGCCAGATCATGGGGGTGAAGGAGATCTTAACTTCTATGTTAAGGAATTTGGGCTTCTTTCTGCAGGCAACAGGGAGGTCCCCGCAGGCACCTGAGCCATGCGGGGACAAGGTAGATCGGTGCTCTGGGGAGATTATTCCAGAAACTAATGTGGAAAATGAATTGGCATTGGGGAGAGACTGGCGACAAAGGCAGGGGCGCAGATGTCAATGGATGAACGTGCACACACATCTGCACACACAAACACACACTCAGTGCTTTTGCCTTGACTCAGACCTGGATGGCTGAGTGATTGGTTCCAGCACGGAGACAAAAACCAGGATGGTCGGATGAGTTTCGGAGAAGTCCAGCGGTTACTGCACCTGATGAATGTGGAAATGGACCAAGACCATGCCTTCCAGCTTTTCCAGGTGAGTCTTCTGGGGAAGGAATAGCAGAAGCTAGCCAAGGCCACATTCTCACTTGGCCGGAAGGCCTCTGACCCTCTCAAGGAACACTCATCTGGTTGAATCTCTCCTATGCACCCTAGCACTATGCCAGGCTCAATGGGAAGTGTGGGCAGGACATGGTTCTTAACCTTCAGTCTTGTTGGAAAGATGACTCATAAACTTATGAAAGGTAAATAACAACATGTTATTACATCAGACCTCAGGGATCTCTCTGCCCTTGGCCAGAATTTCACAAGTGCCTAGTACAGTGGAAAACTCCAACTGGTAGGTGAGTAAATAGGAGGAGGGATCTTCTGATCTTTTAGGGACATGTTGGGGTATTTAACTCTTTCTGGTTGAAAATTATCTCCAGTAGCAAATGGTATGGCTGAAATTTTGCTTTTTACTTACTGAAGTGGCTTCTTCTATGAACACTGAATGTCAGGAATTCTGTGGAAGCACGTTTGGCTCCACCAGTAATATTGCCCTTACAGGGCAAGTCAAAGCCAAAAAATCTGCTGTTAATAGGGTCTGTCCACTCTCCTCTAAACCCTCTTTTGCAGAGAGCAGATGCATCCCAGTCTGGGACTCTGGAGGGAGAAGAATTTGTAGAGTTTTATAAGTCATTGACTCAGCGTCCTGAGGTGCAGGAACTGTTTGAAAAGTTTTCATCTGATGGGCAGAAGCTGACACTGCTGGAATTTGTGGATTTTCTCCAAGAGGAGCAGAAAGAAGGAGAACGGGCTTCTGACCTTGCTCTAGAACTCATCGACTGCTATGAGCCTTCAGATAGCGGTAAGAGGACAAGGGTGGAGAGGCGCCAGACGCGGGGGCCGGATGGGGGACTGTGGTTAGAAAGGTGCAGAGACAAGCAGCCTTCTGCTTAACTAAGGGAAGGCTGAGTCCATCCCTATCCAGGCCCCCTGCCCAATCAGCTTCATCTCATTCAACCACTCTTTCGGAAGGAGAGAGCCATTTCCTGCCCACATAAGACAGGAGTCTCCTCTGTAGTGCTGGATTTCTCAGGAGGAAGAACATTCCATAAGTCCCCTTTCCTCCACCACGCTCATGTTTCTCAACCTTCACTTTCAGGAAGTTCTTCCTGATATCAACATTTGTCCTCAGTGGAAACGGAAAATCCTTGGTCCTCTTGCTATTTTTAAAAAAAATAATTTATTTATTTATTGGCTGCGTTGGGTCTTCGTTGCTGTGCACGGACTTTCTCTAGTTGTGGTGAGTAGGGGCTACTCTTTGTTGTGGTGCGCAGGCTTCTCATTGCGGTGGCTTCTCTTGCTGCGGAGCACAGGCTCTAGGCGCGCGGGCTTCAGTAGTTGTAGCACGCGGGCTCAGTCGTTGTGGCTCGTCGGCTGTAGAGCGCGGGCTCAGTAGTTGTGGCACGCGCACAGGCTTAGTTGCTCCGCGGCATGTGGGATCTCCCTGGACCAGGGCTCGAACCCATGTCCCCTGCATTGGCAGGCGGATTCTTAACCACTGCACCATCAGGGTGGCCCGGTCCTCTTGCTTTTGGCCTCTTCTCTAGTGCATGTGATTCCTTTTCCTCCAGCTCCCTTCACGGTTCCTGTTGGCTGTCTCTTTAAATGCTGGCTCTCTATCCTTTCCTGGGCTTTCTCCAAATTCTCCAAGTGGTTCTTGAGTCCTAAGCCCCTGAGCAGGGAAACTAGTCAGTCCCTGGCTGAGGGGGATGATGAGGTGGCCAATCATTTAGCTCTTTACAAGCACAGCTAAAATATGCCCTGTCTGCCCTCAGACCTTTCTCTTTGCCCCTTTACTAGACACCGTCCTACCCTCCATTCCCTGCAGAAAGTGAAGAATTTACATTACTAATATTAAGTGACTTACAAGGCATTTTACATCTCTTACTTCTTCTAGTCCTCACTATATCCTTGTAAATCAAACCCAATAACCTTTATTGGGCCTTTGCTAAGTATCCCATAATGTGCTAATATCTCTACATGTTTTTCCCTTCAAATCCTTCCAACAACCTGAGGAAGTGGGATCTATTATTGTCAGTTGTACAAAAGAGGAAAACTGAGGTTAAGAAAAGTTAAATGACTTGCTCAGAGTCAACAGCTAATGAAAGGAGGAACTGGGATTCAAACCCAGGTCATCTGACTCTTACCTGGTGCCTCTCTTGAGAACAAGGATTAGAGATGGGAGGAATGTGAGCTGGACAGGTGACCCAGGTTTCCTAGGTCTCAACTCCCACTCCCTTTCATTCATTCATTCACTCACTACTTCAGCAAATGCTCACTGAGTACTTGTAACGTGCCAGGACCTATGGTAGGCACCAGAGATACAGTAGTAGGTCAGACAAGTACAGTGCCCTCATGAAATGCAGAGTCAAACAGAAAGCGTTGGAATCGCTGATTCCAGATTCATGTGGGTGCTCAGAGAAGGAAGGGGCTGTAAAGCAATCATTTCAGGAAACTAAATAGAAGAGGAAGTTGGTGGGCTAAGAAATAGGATCCTCTATTTTCGGTTCAGGATCCGGTGTACATCATTACATTTATTCTACCTCCCACCACTTTTGGTGTTCCTTCCCCTTGCACTTGACTATCAGATACTACACTCTGGCTGCAGAGTGTGGTATCAGTCAGGAGACGGGAGCTCAAGTCCCCACTATGCTTCTTAGTAACTGAGTAACTCTGGGCAAGAGTCACTTAACCTATTGGAGACTCAGTTTTCTCATTTGTAAAATAATTGGTGATCAAATGAAATAATGTACATGGGGACTTCCCTGGTGGTGTAGTGGCTGGGAATCCACCTGCCAATGCGGGGGACGAGGGTTCGACCCCTGGTCTGGGAGGATCCCACATGCCGCAGAGCAGCTAGGCCAGTGCGGCACAACTACTGAGCCTGTGCTCTAGAGCCCGTGCTCTGTAGCAAGAGAGGCTACCGCAATGAGAGGCCTGCACACCGCAGCGAGGAGCAGCCCCAGCTCGCCGCAACTGGAGAAAGCCCATGCGCAGCAACAAAGACCCAACGCAGCCAAAAATAAATAAATTTATAAAAAAAAATAATGTACATGAAAACTACCTAGTAACTATGGACTTACCCTAGCGATTTGAGTTATTACAGCCAAGAATGAAACTTTGTGCCCAACTTCTTGCCGTTTTCCACCATCCTCAGGCCTTGTCAAACCTGGAGTGAGGAAGCTGGGCATGAGAGTCAAGCTGTTCTGTCTCCCCTGCAACAATGTTACCCTCAGTGAGACTGTACAATCCAGTGGTATAGAGCGTGGCTCTGACATCTGGCTGCCTGGGTTCAAATCCCAGCTCCTTCACTTATTAGTTATTAGTTATGTGACCCTGGGATAAGTTACCTAACCTCTCAGGGCAGATCATGTTACATCCACCTGCTCGTGTTGGTGAGAGCATTAAGAGAGATGCTGCATGTAACGTCCTTGGCACAGAGCAAGTGCTCAAGAACTGTTAGCCATCATTGTTGTTATTATATGAAGCCTGTGCTGAGGGGGTGAGGGCTCTGGAAGGAGCAACAGGGCCCTGCCCTCAGAGTGTAGTCCAAGGGGATGTTGGACAAACACTCCTCAAAGCACCGTATGGGAACTGACGATAGGAAGAAACCCTCAGGCCATAGCTGGCAGCAGCTACACAGCCCAGGGAATAAAACACAGGTACCTTGGTCTTGTCACTAACAAGTCTTTGACTTTGATCCTCTCTGAGCCTCAGTTTCCCAATTTATGAAATTAGCCCTTTGGACTGAATACTTCGCTGTCCATTATGGTAACCATGAGCTCCATGTGACTATTTAATTTGCAGTTGGCCCTCTGTATCCACAGATTCCACATTTGTGGATACGGAGGGTCGACTGCACCATGCCATTTTATGTAAGGTGCTTGAGCATCCACGGATTTTGGTATCTGCTGTGGAGAAGGGGGAGGTCTTGCAGCCAATCCCCTGTGCATACTGAGGGATGACTGTAACTAAAATCAAAATTTTAACTCAGTTCCTCAGTCGCACAGCTACATTTCAAATACTCGGTAGCTTTATGTATTTAGAGGCTATCGTATCGGGCCGTGCAGAATAGAACATTTCCGTCATCGTAGAAAGTTCTATTGGACAGCACTGGACTAGAATGATCTTAATGATTCCCCTTGTAGATTTAATGTTCTCTGAGGGTGGGGGTGATTGAAATGACAGACACTGGATGGGGCAAGTTTGGGATCTGGAGGCTGGGAGTGGACACCATTGGAAAGGCCAGGCCCTGGAGAGGGCTGGGGAGGAGAACCGCCTGTAGGTGTGCTGGGTGCTGTCACCAGAACTTCTCACTCTAGCTACTCCACACCCTAGGCAAACTGCGGCATGTGCTGAGCATGGATGGCTTCCTCAGCTACCTCTACTCAAAGGACGGAGACATCTTCAATCCGACCTGCCTCCCCATCTACCAGGATATGACTCAGCCCCTGAACCAGTACTACATCAGCAGTTCCCACAACACCTACCTAGTGGGAGACCAGCTTTGTGGCCAGAGCAGCGTGGAGGGATACATACGGTGCAGTGGGGCCAAGGGGTGAAAGGGTCCAGCTCATGAGAAAGGAACATCTGTGGGAAGTTGGGGGTTGCTGTCAGGCGATAACAGGGATTGAAAAGTTGTGGGGGGCTTTGGGGCTGAGGATCCCTGGATACCTGAGAGACATGGAGGAGCTACTGAAGACTGGCAGGAGAGTGGTATGGAAACCCTGTGGGTAAATGGAGCTTCTCTCTCTCTCACAGGCTATGAAACTCTCTTGGAACTCAGAGGTCCTGACAGATTTATTGTGAACAAATAAATAAACTAAATGTTAAATGGGAGGCAGTAGAGAAGAGGAGTTAAAAACATAGGTTCTGGAGTCAGACGATTTGAGATCAAATACTAGCTCCCTCACTTGGGACTATAGGGCTAAATATTTAACCTCTCTATGCCTCAGTTTCCCTATCTGAGAAACAGAGATGATTACAATGCCTATTCTGTCTGGGTTGTTGTGAAGATGAAATGAGGTAATCCATGTGTCAATAGCTAATAAATGGTATCTGCTTTTAATCGTGGATTAGAGCAAATAGTCAAGATATCCTTGTAGTGCCAGCAACTGAACTAGTAGCTTCAAGGGATACATGATGAGTGGGACTTCCCCAGGAAGTCTAGTAGAGGAAATAACTGTAAATTTACTGAGAGTTTGAATAACTCGGTGTTGTATAACGATTTACAAGCAGAACACCCAAGGCAGGATGTGATGGCTCGCTAAGGGAGGATTGTGAGTTGGTCTGGGTGGGAGTGGGTGGAGATCAGTGTGAGCTGCAGCCCTGTCCCAGTAGACAGAGAAGGGTCCGTGGAGATGTAGCTTGGTGGAGTCTTGATGGGTAAGTGCCAGTAAGCACTGTTTTCTTCAGGGTGGGGAGAGAGGGTCCCTAGGTGGAAGATCAGACCTTGACCCCTCCTGTCCCTGGGGGGTGGGGTTCTTGCAGGGCCCTGAAGCGAGGATGCCGCTGCGTGGAGGTGGATATATGGGATGGACCTAGCGGGGAACCTATTGTTTACCACGGACACACACTGACCTCTCGCATCCCGTTCAAAGATGTTGTGGCCGCCATTGGACAGTATGCCTTCCAGGTAGGAGCCTCAGGATGGAAATACTGATGAGGCAAGAGGATCTGAAGGAAGAGGCTCTGGGTCTGGGGAGGGTGGAGGGATGCAGGGGAGGTTACGTCAAATGGCATATGTGTAAAAGAGATTTTAACTGTGAAGCATCAGGCAAATATTAAGGGATTATTATGAATAAGTGTTAGATGTGTTACTAGTAGTCATAGAGCTAATTGCTAGAGATTAGTAATTATTACCTCTAACAACTTCTGTCACCCATCTGGGAGAGGGTGGATGAGGAAACAGAGAAAGTGGTGGGTAGAGCTGGGAGACAATAGCAATCTGGAGATGAAAGCCTGAGAGTGTAACATGAACAAATAACTGGGGGAATGTCCTGGCTTTCCCACTCTGAGCCTGAAAACGCAAAGGTCCCAGAGGGACCTGGGTCAGACCTGGCACAGATCTGAGATTTGGGGTCCCAAGAGTGACTTTTAGATGTGGGGTGCCCAGACCCAGGAAGATCTCCTTGAGACCTGGCATGGGGTTGGAGGACCTTGGCAATCAGGGTACTCAGTTGAGTTAGTAACTAGGGGGGCCTGGAGAAGCAAGGAGGTTATAGGCCTCAGAACTCTGGCTCCAGTGTGCCCTCCCCTCCCCATCAGACATCAGACTATCCAGTCATCTTGTCCCTGGAGAACCACTGCAGCTGGGAACAGCAGGAGATCATAGCACGCCATCTGACAGAGATCCTGGGAAATCAGCTACTGAGCACCACCTTGGATGGGCAGCTTCCCACTCAGCTGCCCTCCCCTGAGGTAGGACCATGCTCCCCCAGCCCAGGCTCTGCCATGGCTTCCCTATTGCCCCACCTTGGCTCCTTCTTCCATGCCCATCTTGTTCCCTTCTTCTCACCCTCAGATGGACCATCTTACTCTTTAATATCCTTGGAGAGAACTTCAATTTTTTAAAAATCTGGTTCAGGGAATTCCCTGGTGGCCTAGTGGTTAGGATTCCGGGCTTTCACTGCCGTGGCCCGGGTTTAGTCCCTGGATGGGGAACTGAGATCCTACAAGCCGTGTGGCGCAACCAAAAAAAAAAAAAATCTAATTTAACATAGAATTCTAGGTAAAGTTCTCTAAATTTAAAGACATTTATTTACTTTATTTTTTTAATGGAAAATCTTTTTTTCTTGATAGTTCATAATTATAGCCTAGCCCCCCCACCATAATCTCAGCCTCTCCCATAATGGCTGCCAAAAGATTTTCTAAATGCTTATATAGACATGTATGTGTATATATGGTCACATTTAAAAAACGTGAATGGGATCATCCTTTCCTCCCCTTTTATAGCTCACATATAATATCAATATCTATCATGAATGTCTTTTCATATATATGTTTTTTTTTTTTTTTTTTTTTTTTTTTTTTTTTTTTTGCCGTACGCGGGCCTCTCACTGTTGTGGCCTCTCCCGTTGCGGAGCACAGGCTCTGGACGTGCAGGCTCAGCAGCCATGGTTCACGGGCCTAGCCGCTCCGCGGCATGTGGGATCTTCCTGGACCGGGGCACGAACCCGTGTCCCCTGCATCGGCAGGCGGACTCTCAACCACTGTGCCACCAGGGAAGCCCAGGGTTTATAATTTTTATTGATATATAACAAATTTTTAAATGTTAAAGATAATGTTTTGGAAATTTTTTTTTTTTTGCAGTCTATTTTCCTTTTCTTTTTTGGCCGCGCTGCACGGCTTGCAGGATCTTAGTTCCCAGACCAGGGAATGAACCCCGGCCACGGCAGTGAAAGTGCGGAGTCCTAACCAATGGACCGCCAGGGAACTGCCCTTGCAGTCTACTTTTTCTTTTTGTCATTATAACATCTTCAGAGATTTTTAATCTTTATGTAGTCAAATCTGCCAATTATTTTTATGTCTTGTGAGTTTTCATCGCATGTTTTTATTTATTTATTTATTTATTTATTTACGGGGGGTACGCGGGCCTCTCACTGTTGTGGCCTCTCCCGTTGCGGAGCACAGGCTCCGGACACGCAGGCTCAGCAGCCACGGCTCACGGGCCCAGCCACTCCGCGGCATGTGGGATCTTCCCGGACCGGGGCACGAACCCTTGTCCCCTGCATCGGCAGGCGGACTCTCAACCACTGCGCCACCAAGGAAGCCCCATCTCATGTTTTTAAAGGCTTTACCACCTTAAGGTTATTCAGAAAGATTCTGTATTTTCTTCTAATACTCTTATGTTCTTTATATTTACATGTAAATCTTTAATCTGTGAGGAATCTTCATGTGTCAAATGTGAGGTAGGGGTCTGCATGTATTTTTTTCCTTATGGATAGAGATGTTACAGGTTCGCTTAATAGGAAATCCCTGTTGTATGTATCAAGAAGCCTTCCTGTGGGAACTTCTGACCACTCACTCACTTCCTGTGCCTTTGAGAGCAGTGGGACCTGCATGATCCCCAGGAGGGTTCCAGACGAGATAGGTAGACAGGCCCCCTCATTTTTGTCCCCTAGGAGCTTCGGAGGAAGATCCTTGTGAAGGGAAAGAAGTTAAAAACGCTTGAGGAGGATCTTGAGGAAGAGGAGGAGGAGCCAGAGTCTGAACTGGAGGAGGCTGAGCTGCAGCTGGAGGCCCAGATGGAGTCAGAGCCCCAGGAGTTGAGCCCTCGCAGTAAGGACAAAAAGAAGGTAGGCCAGGAGAGTGATCTTTCTGCTCTGGCATTTGATCAGGGGGTACCACTAGCTGAGAGCCCGCATGTGAAGAGACTGGAGCCAGGCAGGGTGGAGGGCCAAGGAGCAAAATGCTCCTTGCCTCCAATGAAAGAGGCATAAGAATGCGTACATAGCATCACTATATAGATTGCCATATATAGGTACATTGCAGTGGCTTTCCAACTTCTTTGGGCCGTGAAATCTTTTTTTTTTAATGAAATCTTATATGGAAGCTCAGTATACAAAATAGATAAATGCAGAGCCCTCCTGGTTGAAGCACCCCTTTGGCTCTCTCCTGGGTCTCCCAGGTGACTTCTGAGACATCTTTGTGCTACTTCCCAGTCTCCTTGAAGGCTAGTTCGAAAACCACTGATGGGTACATGCGTGCATGCGTGCGTGTGTGTGTTATATTGGGTAAGTAGGGCTTACTAGAGTGACTGCTGTGACCTCAACTAAAGTCGGCTTAGTTAGAGAAAGCTTCTTGGAAAAGGTGAGTCTGAAGAGGGATCAGAAATAGCCAGAGGAGGAGCAGGAAGAGGTGGGGAAGGGGCACCACTGGTGGGACCACCGAGATCCTGCTCTGAAGTCCGCATTTCTCTCTTCTGTGCATTTGCTTGGCTCAGATGACTTCTAGCTTATCCTGTTCTCTCTGGAGCTGTGTTGTCTAACCTGCTGCATGCCCAGGGATGGAAATGGGAATTCAGGAGAAAAATCTATAGATATTACTCTGGGACTCTCACATCCTTCCAGGTGTGATTTCCATGACCATTTGCATACCTTGACGTATCTGTCTGGGCTCATGTGCATTTTTTTTTTTTTTTTTTGTGCTACGCGGGCCTCTCACTGTTGTGACCTCTCCCGTTGCGGAGCACAGGCTACGGACGCGCAGGCTCAGCGGCCATGGCTCACGGGCCCAGCCGCTCCGCGGCATGTGGGATCTTCCCAGACTGGGCCACAAACCCGCGTCCCCTGCATCGGCAGGCGGACTCTCAACCACTACGCCACCAGGGAAGCCCTCGTGTGCATTTTGATAAAAAATTATTTATTTGTTTTAAAAGATGAGAGGTAGGGAGTATGACATCTGTTTAATAATAATAATAATAAATTAAAAACCTGTTACTTACAAAGTAATCCTTCAAGCCCAGAGGCTGAAACTGATCCCATCAGTATACATAGACTGCCTTTATTGCCATTCCCATCCTCAGGTTGTGATGTGCCCACTGTTGTGTCCGCCTATGTGTTGTAAGATTATGTCCCAGGCTCCTATTTCCAAGCCTGGGTTGCTTCTCATTCCAAAGCAGGTGAGGCAGGAGGGAGAATACAGTGGGGAGGCAGTGGGCAGAGCCTTATGTTGGGTGGAGAAGTTCAGATCTTGGCCATTGGCTTCTTCCCTCTCAGATTGCTAATGGTTCAATTCCATCTTCCTCTCTACTTTCTCCTTTTCCAGAAACCCAAGCCCATCTTATGTCCATCCCTCTCTGCCCTGGTTGTCTACTTGAAGGCTGTCACATTCTACAGCTTCACTCATTCGAGGGAGCACTACCGCTTCTATGAAACATCATCTTTCTCTGAAGCCAAGGCCAAGAGCCTCATCAAGGAGGCTGGTCAGGACCAAAAGGGAGGGACACGGAAGGAACTGGGATGGGTTAGAGTCAGGTCTGATGGGCAGGCAGATGAGTCCCAAGAGGATGAGGGAGCTAAGGAGGGATGGTGGAGCCAAGGAACTCCTCAGACCAGGTACGGGGATGGGAGTATTAACAGTGGGCTCAAGGCTCTAGGAGTAAGACAGGTGTGGGAGATGGTCTGCATGGAAGAGAGATAGGCATAGCCTTAGGAGATGCTGCAAAGAATGAATTGGGTGGGCAGGGTCCTTGAGACCAGGGAAGTGGGAGGATCCACCCCACCCACTACCATCTCCCTACCCACACCCTCTTTGCAGGCAATGAGTTTGTGCTGCACAATACCTGGCAGTTAAGCCGTGTATATCCCAGTGGCCTGAGGACAGATTCATCCAACTACAACCCCCAGGAGTTCTGGAATGCAGGCTGCCAGATGGGTGAGGGGGCAGTAGGGACAGGGAAGAGCGAGTGGAAGAGCTACGGGTGGGAAGTAAGTCCCTGGGTGGCAACGGGGCCAGGGAGTGCTCCGAGAGGAGGGCTAGGCTGAGAAAGATGCTCTCCATCGTGTTCCCTGCAGCCCTTTTACACCCAATGTCTGTCTAGCTCCATGAAAGATGGGCTGGATGGCCCCCACGGTGAATCTTTCCTTTTCTCCCCGGGCCCTCAGTGGCTCTGAATATGCAGACTGCGGGGCTTGAGATGGACCTGTGTGATGGGCTCTTCCGTCAGAATGCTGGCTCCGGCTACGTGCTGAAGCCAGACTTCCTGCGTGACGCCCAGAGTTCCTTCCACCCTGAGAGGCCCATCAGTCCGTTCAAAGCCCAGACCCTCCTAATCCAGGTATAATGGAAAGAGAAACCATTGGGAAGAAACTGGGATCACTGGGATAGAAGCCAGGGAGGGTGGTGGGTGGAAGGGGTGAGGGGTGGGTGGCTAGGACTGACAGGAGTGTAATGGGGGAAAAGTTCCTCATGAGGCAGCATGGACTTTGGAGCCAGTTGCCTAGGTTCAAACCCATTTACTAGTTGTGTAACGTTAGGCAAACTCCTTAACCTTAGTCTACTCACCTGCAAAATTGGGGTAACAATACTGCCTACCTCTCAGGGCTGTTGTGATTAGTTAATCTGAAGTGCTTACAACAGTGCCTAGGGCATAGTAAGCACTATAGAAGGGCTGCTGTCATAAAATACCTACTTTCAAACCTTGCTAAATTTCTACTGGGATGCATTTTAAATAGCAGGTGAGGTACTAGAATATATTACCCATGAGAATTAGCTTTGCAAACCCCAAAGCTATAGTGCAAGGTCCTGTGTCTCCCCCGCAAGGGTGTGAGAGCTGGACGGGGGCTGGGCTGAGCAGGAACTAGTGAGGTTCCAGAGCTCTGGTTGCAGGTAATCAGTGGGCAGCAACTCCCCAAAGTGGACAAGACCAAAGAGGAGTCCATTGTGGATCCACTGGTAAGAGTGGAGATCTTTGGCGTCCGCCAAGACACAACCCGGCAAGAGACCAGCTACGTGGAGAACAATGGTGAGACTGGGCAGTGCTGGGGGAAAGTGGGCGGAGCATGGCTGTTGTTTTCCTACCATCCAGCCCTCCATTAAGCACAGTCCATCACCCCTCCCGCCACCTTCATGGGAGGCAGTGTGGAACCGGACAAAGAATAAGGACTTGGACATCTTGGGTCTGAAGCCAGGCCTCTCACTTACAAGCTCCAGTGACTAAGCAAACTGCTTACCCACTCAATCTCCTCACTTGTAAAATGCTATGAAAATTAAGCGAGAGAACATGGGGAAAGCAACCCAACATGGTCAACAATGTCTGTTCCTTCATTTCTTCCCTCACTTACCCTCCCCCACTCAGGTTTTAATCCATACTGGGGGCAGACACTGTGCTTCCGGGTCCTGGTACCTGAACTGGCCCTGCTGCGTTTTGTGGTAAAAGACTATGACTGGAAATCCCGAAACGATTTCATTGGTCAGTACACCCTGCCTTGGAACTGCATGCAACAAGGTGAGCCAGTCCTCCCACCCCTGGCCCGCACCCCAGCTCTGGGCTGCCTTCCTAATACCGTCCCCCGCCCCCCTTTCCAGGTTACCGCCATATACACTTGCTCTCCAAGGATGGCATCAGCCTCCACCCAGCCTCCATCTTCGTGCACATCTGCACCCAGGAAGGGCTAGAGGGGGTTGAATCTTAAGGTGGGCACTTCACGGGAAGAGTGGGTACATCGGCTTTAGACGGTAAGAAAAGCCTGGAAGGATGCTCCAGAAAGCAAACAGAGGTGGTGAAAACCAAGCTTTGGACTGTGCATTCCTAGGCACAAAATTACTTCATCCTTCCTGACAAGCAAATCTAGGACCTGATTTTTCACTTTCTTTCTTTTCCCTTTCTTCGTTTTCACCAGCCTTTGGTATCATTCCTGTCCTTACCCTCTGCACACTCTACACTGGAATTCCTTCCTTCCTTCCTCTTGCTATAGGTTCAATACCATACCCAGATCTAGGACTACACTTTCACACCAACTCTGGCTCAAAGGCAGATTGCAACTAGAAATCCAGAGAAGGGCTTGGGGCAGACAAACCCTCAGAGGCACTATCTCCTCCACCTCTAACTTCCTCAAAGTCCAGAGCCAAGGGAAGGACAAATCAAGCCCCAAGGCTCCCCAGGCAAAGGCTGGGGAAGGAGATCTGACCCCAAGACTGTATTACGACTGTCAAGAGAACACTACACAGCCCTCAGAGTCTCCACTGGACTGCTGCTCCCTAGCCCCTCTGGTATAAATAGAGCTTCTCTCTCAATTTGGCTTGAGTACAGTCTCTCATTGTTGGGCAAGAAGGGGAGATATGAGGGTTGGGGGACATTTGGGATAGGGAAAAGGTGGAAAAATAGGGTTTCCAGGGCCCCCCCTGCACTTACTGCAAGTATGGCTTCTAAGGGACACGGCAAAACGAGGAGACAAAGAGTTATGTGATCCCAGCCCTCCTAAAGAGTATGCCTGGAATAGTCCGGGTTTATGTCTGGTGTCTCAGCATAATTATTAATAGTACCCTCTTCAATTTTCCCAGTGTGTCCCAGTTTAGATGATTAATTATACAGTCACTGTGAGGCACTGACAGAATCCTGGGTTAGAGATTTACCTTCCCAGTTGTCTGTCTTTCACCCTATCCTTGTGCTTTAACTCTAGTGCAGCAGCTGAGCCAGTCAGGATGGTGCCGAATTAAAGCTGCTTCCACGAGGAGGCTTAGTGGGTGGCAATCCTCCCTCTACAGGTAGACAAAGGGACTCAGAAATAGGGAGCAGGGCAAGGGCTGATTCAGGCTTGAGAACAGAGAGAAGGCAGGCCTGGGCGTTTCAGAATCAATCACTCAGTGAAGATGGAAGGAGACAAAGGAGAGACAGAGGCCTGAGAGGGGACAGGGCAGACTGAGATGACAGCCTGGCAGTGTTAGGTCAGGGACTTGGACGAGTCTATATAAGCTACTAATCATTTAACCATGCTTTATAGAGCAGTGGGCACAACAGCACATGCAGTTAGATACAACTGTTCTGAGGATGCTGAAAGAAAATAGGACTTGACGTAGTAAGAAGGAAAGAGAAGATGAAATGGGTAAACCACGATCTTATAGCCAGGGACTCTGGTGGAGTGATGGTGAAGAGATTAGGAACTCACGGGTTAAAAACACAATGTGCCTCAACAGAAGTCAATCTGTGGTCCAGGTCTTTCTTTTATATCAACTTCCAAGTACTACAGCCAGAGTCCCAGGAGGGTTCCAGCCTCTCTGACACCCTGAAGCCAAGCCTTTCCTCTGGCCCTGAGCTCCTCAGGCTAGCTCTGGGTCCAGTCTGCACACCTGGGCCCACACCCTCTTCTTGTCGGGAGGTGGGGGAGGCCCTCAGCCCTCAGGGCCAGTGGGGGGAGCAGCAGGAGCAGGGGGGCCGGGATCCTCCAACTGCACGTCATGTAGGTGCACCGTGGGCGTGGTGGGGTCCTTGCCCACGCCTTGGTTTGGGTCAGCCTGGTCAGGGTGGTGCCTGCGCACATGCTTGACCACCTGAAATTTCTGCTTGGCCTTGTAGCTGCAGAGACGGCAGAAGAAAGGGTGGCGGTCAGTGTGGGTGAGGGCGTGATGGCGCAGGCCAGCGGCCCAGCGGAAAGCACGGTGGCACACGTTGCACACGTAGGGCTTGGCCTCGCTGTGCTTGCGGAGGTGGGTGCGCAGCAGGAAGCGTGTCTTGAAGGCCTTGCCGCACTGCTCACACATGAAGGCCCGTGCTTCCCGGTGCCGCGTCTCCTGGTGCACGCGCAGTGCGTCGGCCCTGTTCGTGCAGTACTCACACTCGGGACACTGGTATGGCTTCAGTCCTGTAGGACAGGGCAAGGACAGGGAACACATCACCACTGAAGGAGGTGGAACAAGGATCAGTGGACCAGAGGAGTCACTGTGATCCTGGGACATAAGGAACACAAGCAGCAACCTAAGGACCATGTCTTTGGAATGTTCCAATCCTGTCTGACATTGCTGTGTCCTATTCCCAACATAGCCCCTTGTATACAGTGGGTGCTCGATGGATGCCGGTAACTAACTGGACCCCTAAGTAGCCAACTGACAGCAATAAATACTCAAATATGACAGGGTTTCTACATGGGGAACTCCAACCCCTTTTTGGTCATGGAGTACTCATGGAATTGGGAATCCATTGAAATGGATCCCTTGTTCAACACAAGAAGTAAAAGAAAATGCTTAAGAGGAAAGCGGGAGAGGCAAAAGAAGGGGTAGAGGCAGAGGGCCTTGAAATGCATCTGGTTAATTCCTTTACTTGGGGGGGGGCATATGCAACAATCACAGGCACACCATCATTAACCCTTCTCTGAGAACCTGTGGTTCATGGACTTTACCCAGGAGAAAAAAAAAGGACAAGTTAAAACAGGTGAGGGGGGCTTCCCTGGTGGCGCAGTGGTTGAGAATCTCCCTGCTAATGCAGGGGACAGGGGTTCGAGCCCTGGTCTGGGTGGATCCCACATGCCGCAGAGCAACTAGGCCCGTGAGCCACAACTACTGAGCCTGCACATCTGGAACCTGTGCTCCCCAACAAGAGAGGCCGCGATAGTAAGAGGCCCGCGCACCGCAATGAAGAGTGGCCCCCGCTTGCCACAACTAGAGAAAGCCCTTGCACAGAAATGAAGACCCAACACAGCAAAAATAAATTAATTAATTAATAAACTCCTACCCCCAACATCTTCTTAAAAAAAAAAAAAGCCCACAGTCATCTTGATAATACTGTATGGGGCCTCTGATTCTTTCATTCTTTAAACAAAACAAAACAAAACAAAACAAAACAAAAACAGGTGAGAGACTTCCCTGGTGGCGCAGTGGTTAAAAATCCCCCTGCCAATGCAGGGGACACAGGTTCAAGCCCTGGTCCGGGAAGATCCCACATGCCGTGGAGCAACTAAGCCCATGTGCCACAACTACTGAGCCTGCGCTCTGGAGCCCATAAGCCACAACTTCTGAGCCCACGCCTAGAGCCCATGCTCCGCAAGACGAGAAGCCACCACAATGAGAAGCCCTCGCACCGCAACGAAGAGTAGCCGCTGCTCGCTGCAACTAGAGAAAGCCTGTGAGCAGCAATAAAGACCCAACTCAGCCAAAATAAATAAATAAATAAATAAATAAACAAATAACAGCTGAACCCTCTACTTTCTCCTCCTCACTCATGATAGTTCCATCCTGTCTCTGTAGGGACCAGGCAGACCCGCTCAGTCACTCATGTTTGAGTTGGAGGTCCTCAACCGGAGGTGGGTGACCTTGTGCCATAATACCCTGGGAAGCTTTCGCAAAGTACACATGTCCAGACTCTCAGGTTCACCTCTCTCCTGATTCTGATAGGCTTTCAGTGGGTTGGGAAGCTATTCTGGCTTTTCAGTCTACCTACTACCCTTGATGTGAAAACAGCTGTGCACCCCAAATCTGAGTAAGGACATACACCACCTCAGGGAGGCTGGGTGTGCTAGGGCACAGGGGAACCCCTCAGGCCTGTCAAAACCATGCAGACTCACCTGTGTGCTTGGTCATGTGGTACTTGAGCTGGTTGACCCACTTGCACTTGTAGCCACAGTCAGGGCACAGATACTTCCGCTCCTCCTTGTGAATCCGCATATGGTACTGGAGGAGGGAAGAGCAAAAAGCACACCCAGAAAATGTGTACCCTTTGGTACTCACTGGATGTGGAAATAGAGCAAGCAGGCAGAGAAACTGTTGGCAGATAATCCTGTTCCCTGCACCAATCCTACCCATTCTCCACCACTGCCAATCAGGTCTCCAAGGCCAGTCACTCTGACGCAACCCGAACCCATTCGGCCGACCCCAGGTTTGCCCTATCTCACCTCTGCCACTTATCAGCTGTGTCTTTGGGCAACCTTACCCCTAATTCTCAGTTTATTAATCTGGAAAATGGGAAACAGTAAAAGTATATCTCATATTTCTGAAAGGATTAAAATTAGTGTCCCACACAGTGTAAGTACTCAGTAAATGTCAGCTGTTATCTAGGTTATCTACAACCTATTACACGCCTTTATCACATGCCAAGCATGTATTATGGAATTTTATCTCTGTAGCAACCCTATGAAGTATTATCCCCTCTTCACAGATGAGGAATCTGAGGTTTGGAGAAGTTAAGGGACTTGACCGAAGTCACAGAGCTAATTTTCAGAAGAGTCAGGATTAAAGAACCCAGGTAGTTTAACTCCGCAACCTGCATTCCTTCCATTCCCAGACCCCCTAGCCCCTGACCTTACCTTGAGGCGAGAGGGGTCAGCACAGGCATAGGGACAGAGGTGACAGTGGTAGGGCTTTTCCCCAGTGTGGACGCGGCTGTGCCAGGTGATCTTTTGCCGGTTCTTGGTGCTGTAAGCACAGTCAGTGCACTTGTAGAGCCGGGTGCCCCCGTGCCCTTTCACGTGGTGATCTAGCACCAGCTGATGGCGGCACACAAAGTCACAAAAAGGGCAGCGCAGAGGGGGCTGGCCAGCATCCCCAGCTGAGGATGCCGCTGCTGAAGTCTCCTCGTGCTGTTCCAAGTAGTGCTTCACCAGGCCCACCCGTTCCCGGGCAGCAAAGTCACAGAGCTGGCAGCGGTGGCTGAAATGCTGCTGCCTTCGGTGCTCGTCCAATGCCGGCCGGCTGGGGAAGGCCTCCTGACAGGCCCCACATTCGAGCCGTGGGTGCTGTTTCCGGGTATGCCCTCGCAGGCTGGCAGGGCTGGGGCACAGTAGCCCACAGCGGGAGCAGTGCAGGGGGCCCTCAGTGGCCTCTGTGGGAGAGCCAGGGACAGGGGGCGTAGGCTCGGGATGCCGGCGCAGAGCATGCTGTTTGAGTGCTGTCTCGGAGCTGAACTGGGCCTCACACTGGGGGCAGGCAAAGGCTGGGGTGCCCTGGTGGCAACTGTTAACGTGGCGAGTGATGTCATGGCGAAGGTAGCCACTATAGTCACAGAGTGGACAGAAGTGGGTGGGTGTTTTGTCGTGTACCCTCAACCGGTGCAAGCGCAGTTTTGAGTTGGTACCAAATGTCTGGGGACAGGAGCTGCAGGGGATGCGGCCAACACCTGTGTGTCGGGACTGGTGAGCCTCTAACCGGTACCGTCTGGTGGTGGAAAAGTCACAGAAAGGGCACTGATGTGGCTTCACCCCCTCATGCTTCAGCCGCCGGTGCTGCTGTAGGCACCGGCTCTGTTTACAGGTGAAGCCGCAGTCCCCACATTGAAGAGGGGGCCGGGGGCCATGGGCTGCGGCAGGGTGCCTCCGCTTCTGGTGGAGCCTCAGGGCAGCAGCAGCAGGAGCGGTGAATGGGCAGAGGCCACAGCGCAGCTCTCCAGACTGCTCAAGGGGGCAGCCCCGGGCCTGGTGAGTCCTCAGGGCCCGCTCCTGCTGGCAGCTGAAGGGACACGTGGGGCAGGAGAAGCGAGCCCCCTTCTGCTTTGGAACCAGAGCTGCATTCCCATCACCAGGGCTGCGCTCTGCACTCCCACTGCTCAGGGGAGCAGAGTCCCTGCTGCTCAGCAGGGACACAACAGGCTGGGTCTGGGAGGCGCCTCGCTTTCCTCCCCCGCCACGTCCGCCCCGGCAGCCTTCAGCCACGTGAGAGGTAATGGAGGAAAGCCGAGAGCAAAGGAACATGCATGAGTTGCAGTGAAACTTGCCCTGCTCAAAGTGGAACTTCTCAGGGGCCTCTGTGGGCGAGGAGTCTTCTGCAGGAGGGACTGTGGAGCCGGAGAGTGTGGCAACAGGCTCCTCTATGTTTTCTGGCTCCCCAGGAAGCTTGGAAGGAGCATCTTTTGGGAGCATGATCTCTACTTCTAATGGTGCAGGTGGGGGCTTCCCACCTGCTGCATCCTCTGAGGCCGGTGTGCCCGGGGGCCGAGGATGCAGAGGGATGGGTGGATCTGGTCTGGGCAAGCCCTTGTTCTTTCTGAGGAGGACAGGGCACTTCTTCAGCAGATGGGTGCTGAGGCCACGCTGTTGCTTGAAGCTGGTTCCACACTCAGGGCAGAGGAGGGGCTCTCGGTGGCCCTGGCACCCAGTCCTGGAGTGCAGACTCAGGGCCTTCTCCCGGCGGGTGATGAAAGGGCAGTGTGGGCAGCGGAAAGCCCGCCCCTCTCCCTGTATCACTACCATCTGAACCCGCCCCTCCAGCACCAGCGCCTCTGCCTGTTCTTTGTCCTGCCTCCTTAGGGCCTTGAGTAATGACTCTGATTCAGGGAACTGGGGCAGGGGTGCTGTCTCAGTGGGTGGATTTGCCTTGAAGGTTCCCACCCAGCTGTTAGGGGGCTCCTCTGAGGAAGGGGGATTTATAGGGGGCTCAGAGACCGGCTTTTCCAGAATGGACTCTTCAGCACCCAAGCCGGAAGCTCCAGCACCTTCAAAGGTAGACAGCTCTGTCAAAGTTCCATCTGGCCCTTCCAGTCTCAGAGGCCCTGAGGGATCCAGGGCCCTGAACTCCACAGGAGCTGTTTCGGTGATATCCTCAAGGGGCGGGTTGGCCACAGGCTCCAGCTCCACTCCCAGGGCCTCTAGGTGTAGCGTGCAGCCTCCCTCATCTACCTCCGCCGGACTGGGGCTGCCAACTAGGTCATGCCCCTGGGGAACCTCACCGCCGTCCTGTTTCCCAGCACTGTCCTCCTCACTGGTCTCTGGCGGGGCCTGATCCAAGCCGGGGTCTACCACCGTCCCTGGGTCATGGTCCGGCCCCTCAGGCTGGGCAGACAGCTGACTTGAGGGCTCTGAGTCTGGTGGGGGTGTTGGGCACTGCCCGGCTCCCTCTGGCTCCTGGCTGGCATGGCGAAGCTGCCAGACCTGGTCCCCGGGCACGTAGCCGTGGGCTTTGCGCTTGTGGAAGAAGAGGGCGGTGTTGCTGAAGGTGCGATAGTCGCAGAGGGCACAGTGGAACTCTCGGAGGCGGGTGTGCTTGCAGTTCTCATGGCTCAGCAGGGCCTGCTTGTGGCGGCTCTGGTAGCTGCAATAGCGGCAGGGGTAGAGTGGGGCGGCCGTGCCGGGGTGGTGCTGGGAAGCCATGTGCTTCTGCAGCTCGTACTTCCGCTTGCAAGCGAAGGCGCACACCTCGCACATCAGGGACTTGCCCTGGTGCCGCAGCTTGTGGCTGCTCAGCTGATCAGCCCGGTGGCAGCGATAGGAGCACTGGTTGCACTGGTATCTGGTGAGGAGGGAAAAATCACAATCATAAATTAATCACAGCAACTACCAGAAACTGTATAAATACCTACTATGGGCCAAGCTCTACACTCAGTGTTGTACATGCATCATCTAATTTAATCGTCTTAGTGACGAGACTAAGGTACAGAAGTTAGTAACTTGCCTCGAGTTACAAAGGAAGTGAAGGGCAGACGGTCTAGCTTCAGGGCCTGTGTTCTACCCGCTACTCTACATTGCTTCCTAAAGGGAGGGTATCATGAATCAGTCAACCTCTGTGGACTTCTGAGGAGCTGACATGGCTACAGCCCCACGGGGCAGGTTTCTGTGCCTAGATCCCACTCCCCCACGGAGACGTGAAAGCCACGGAGAAACCCCCTAGCCAGCTGTGCCCACAGGTCAGAGGGGAACTTGCCTGGATTTGGACGTGGCCAGGATTGGAGCCACAGGCGTAGCCCATCTACTTCACCAGGACTGGACTCAGAACTCAAATGACACCTTAGTCTCTGGGCCTCTACTCTGGGTCTACACCCCCTTCCCTGAGCCCAGAGAGCTCACACAGTGCACACTAGGCCACAGGCAGAGGTCAGCTAGAGGCAGCAGAGCCGAGATGACAGGAGCAGAGGGCCGTGCGGAGGAGTCTCTCTGGGGCCAGAAGAGAGATGGGGCCAGAAGCTGACTTTCAGAGGCGGCTAGCTTAGCTCCAGGTCATTGGGTTAGGGAGGGAGGCACGCGTGTGCTCATACCTGAGGTCGCCCGCGTGTTTCCGCATGTGCACGCTGAGGTAGTGCTTCCACTTGGTGACGTAGCCGCATTCGGTGCACATGTAATCCTTGGTGTTAGAGTGGGTCAGCATGTGCTTGGACAGGTAGCTCACGTCTCGACACGTGAAGTCACACAGCTCACACTTGTGCGGCTTCTCGCCTGTGGGGATGGGGGTGAGCGGGGAGAGAACACAAGTCAGACACGGACCGAGGGAGCGACAGACCGTCCTCCCCAGCAGGCTCGCCCTGATGCCCAGCAGGAGTGGAAGCTGAGGTGCTATTCGCAAAAGTCAATGCTGCCTCACAGCCCTCTGGGATGACCACTCTTCCACCCTGACGCCAAGGAAGGTAGGGGGAAAGTGAAGACCTAGCTTTTTAAAAGTAGCTTCAAAGTCCATTCTGGATTTGTTATACAGCTTATTGGCACTAGCGGCCAACTGCTCCACTTAGCCCAATTCGTTCCAGTTTTGTGGAAGAGGAGGAGAAAAAATTAGGCAATACAACACAGTGGTTAACAACTCTGACTCCGGAGTCCAACACAGTAATAAATATATTAATAGCCGACATTTACACTGTGCTCACTACGTGCCAGGCACCTTTCTGAGCACTTTATAAAAATGCCTTCTCTTACTGAATCCTCACAACAGCCCTTTATTATCCCATTTTACAGACGAAGAAGCTGAGGCACAGAGAAACCATAGAGCTATTAGGCAGTGGTTCAAATCCCAGTTTACTACTGTGTGTCCTCGGGCAGGTCACTTAACCCCTCTAAGTCTAAGTTTCCTGGTCTCCAAAAAGGGGGCAACAAAAATACTGACCTCACATGGCTGATATGAAGATTAAAGGGCTCAATGACGACCTGTCCCTGTACGTTGGTCGAGACCTAGCGCTAACAGGTGAGGCTGGGGCCATGTTCTTTCAGGACCATTCCCTGTTACCCCTGCCCACCCACTCAGCCCCTCTCCTTATGGTGAAAGGCAAGCAACGTGGTGTTCTGGCTCTGCTTCTGATACCAGCTGTGTGATCCTGAAACAGGCCATTTAAATGTTCAGCGTTTCTCATCTTTACCTGCCTTTCTTACAAGATCGTTATTATGGATTAAATGAGATAATATATATGAAAAAACTATAAAGCACTACACAAGCATACCTCAGAGAGATGGTGAGTTCAGTTCCAGACCACCACAATAAAGCAAATATCACAAGAAAGCGAGTCCCACAAATTTTTTGGTTTCCCAGTACACGTAAAAGTTATGTTCACACATTGCACGGTAGTCTATTAAGTGTGCAATAACATTCTAACAAAACAGTGTACATAGCTTAATTTAAAAAATACTTTATTGCTAAAAAATGCTATCACCTGACAATGCAGGGTTGCCACAAACCTTCGATTTAGAAAAAAACACAGTATCTGCTAAGAACGATAAAGTGAAATAAAAAAAAGTATGCCTGTATAGATGTGAGATTTTAAGAAGCCTCAGAAAAATGAGATTTTGTGACTAAAGCCTGTATAGAAATGAACTGTTTAATGGAAACAACAATGGCTTTGCCACAAGCTGCCTAAAAACTGTCCTCCCAAACTAAAGAATCTTTGATGAGATTTTTTAATGTCTTGTCAATCCACCAATGCTTACATAGTGATCACAAATGGGAAGATGCTATAGCAGGAAGCCTGGTTTGGTTTTTACTCAAAGCATCAGTAATGCTGGTAACCAATTAAGAGCCTGAGTTGAAAACCCCGCAACTTTCAGGTCACCAGACGAGATCATGTTTCAGTGTCCTGGCTTTCAAGGCTATAATATATATGGATGGCTCAGTTCCCTCACCTACTATCTCTCACAGCACATCACAAAACTTGAACTGCAAAGGAAGGTATCTGTCCTGGTCTGGGTTTCTTTGCTTTAACAGGCTGGGTGTTGACCCACCCATGCCCGATTAGGGGTGGGCAGAACCCGACAGGGCTTTAAAGGTGAGGCACGGGACTTCCCTGGTGGTCCAGTAAAGACTCTGCACTCCCTGCAGGGGGCCTGGATTCGATCCCTGGTCGGGAACTAGATCCCGCATCCAGCAACTAAAAGATCTCATATGCCTCAACTAAAAAGATCCCACCTGCCGCAAATCCTAGCCCGACCACTTTACTTGCTGAGTGACACTCAAGGCTTATTTGTAAACTGCAAATACTAGATTTATCTCTAGGAACACTAGGTCAGATGAGTCCTGTGCAATGTACGCAAAGCCCTCCGGGTGTCTGGCACACAGCAAACGCTCCCGTTTGCCATCGTCACCACTATTACACGGTGGGAAGGGTGGAGCCATCTCACCGGTATGCAGCAGCATGTGGCGGATAAGCACCCTCTTGTGGGCAGTAGCAAAGCTGCACTCAGGGCACTGATGGATCTTCTCGTGAGCATGCATCTTGCCCACGTGGTCCTGGTAGGCCACCGGGTTGAAGGTGGCAAAGGGGCAGAAGGTGCAGCGCAGCTCTTCACTGCCAGGGTGGCCCTGCTTCTTATGTTTACGGAACAGGTGCTTGTTGGAGCAGGCGAAGTCACAGTGGGGGCAGTGGAAGGCATAGTGGCTTTTGTGGTGGGCCTCCATGGCTTCTGCTGTGGCGAAGAGCATGGGACACGAGTGATGGCGGCACTCCACGGCCCGCACACCGTGGGTCTCCTTCAAATGCTTTACGAAGGCCTTGCGGTCGGGTGCCGTGTAGCTACAGCCCTCCTGAAAGCAGCGAAGGGGCAGCGGCTCGGCCGCAGCTGCTGCGGTGTGGCTCTTGAGGTGCTCCTTAAGGGCCTGGCTGAGGCGGAACTCCTCCCGGCAGACAGGACAGGCATAGGTATCTGAGTAGAAGTTGGAAATATCCTCATGCATGCTAGCCATGTGGCGGTTGAGGGCATTCCTCTCCACTGCACTGTAGTGGCACAGTGGGCAGCGGTGGGCCTTTTGGCCCAGCTCCCGCAGCAGGTGGGTCTTGAGCTTGCTCTTACTGGTGAAGAACTTTTGGCAGTTGGGGCACTGGAGACTGGGGTCTGGGAAGTGGAGGTGTAGGTGCTCCACCAGATGGGTCCGCTTCTTGAAGCAGCGCTTGCATTCTGGACACATGTGGGTCTTGAAGAGGGACTCGGTGCCAGAAGCCACAGCTCCTGGGAGAGGGAAAGGCAGGGAGGGTTAAGAGTGAGATTCTTCGATAGGTCAGGGGCTGGCCAGTTAATGGGAGAACCACAATTTGCCCAGACAAATTATGCATGCATGCATGGCCTTGTTCCTTTCTTTCTAAGAAACCAAACAATAGCATCTCAAACTTTGTAGCCTCGAAGAAGAGAGAAGTCATTCAAGTATTTAGAGAAACAAAATCACAAGGACTTCTCTGCCCTTGCTGTGACCTTTAAGAAGTGCTTCACCCCGCCACCCACTATTCTTGAGCTTTTATCTAGAAAGGCTCAAAAGAAGACTCTTGACGGAGCATTCTTGTTCTTCCTGTCCTTGACCCGGAGGGCAGGCGGAAGAACCAGTAGGGTTGGTTGGAAGGAAAAGAACCCCACAGGGAGTGAGCAGAGGGAAGAGAAGGTAAAGTACTCCTACTTCTGAACCCTGGGGGCATAGAGAGCTGATAATAAATATAATCAGATCCTTCCTGGTCACCTGATGGGTAAGTATGCCCCCTGTGGGATGGGTTTCAAATGCTGCTCTCCTCAGACGGTAAACTGGGAAGCAAGGATTCAGAAAAACAACCTTAGGGGGCTCAATGTCAGACAAGACAGGCTGCCAGTCAAAAACCCCTGGCATCTTCATAATATGAGTATCACCCTCCCCCTCCTCACAAAAGAGCTTTCTGCCTGGGGAAAACCAGCCCCGAGAGCAAACTCTATTTACTCTTACCCTGTGTCACCAGGGTCTGTGCCCATTTATCACTTTCCCACTAGACATGTCAAAGTGGAATGTTAGGAACGGAAGGATCTGAACTCAAACTCAGGAAACCAAATCCCAGAGCCTCAATACCACGCTCCCCACTGTCCGTTCCTCCCCACCACCAGGAGGTTCAAGCCCCATCACATCATTACCCTCCAACCGCTGAGCCCCCTGGCCTTTCTCCAGGGCTTTCTGGGAGTTCTGGCTGCCACTGTCCTCTTCTTCCTCTATGTCCTCCTCTTCAGCTGACTCCTGCCCAGGCAAGGGTGCTCCTACTTCCTCGGAAGGCTCTCCCTCTCCTGGGGACACTCTGAGAGCTGAAGATGCAAAGAGCTTGATGACTAGAGGAGCCAATGCAGGGCTGAGTGCCTGTACTTCTCACCTCCCACCATTTAGCATAAGGGAATCCGGGGTTCTAAGTATATTAATTTACTCCCACACAAGACAGGGATAGGAAGACCAGGAGCTAAGCTGTCAGTGATGCTCCAGTCTGAAGTAAATCAAACCTCAGATAACACCAACCTCGGACCCCTTGAAGGCAAGATCTTTGAGGTCACTTCAGTGGGGGGAGGGGGCAGAGAGGTAGAGAATGGGCGGACTAGACTGTACTTCCCTGGCTCAGGTCCCCAGGGTTAACGGCTGGTGGCTCAGTGTGGGCGAACATCCCTGACCTCTAAACTTCTACTGAGAAACCCAACTCAGCAATGCAGGATCACATCCTGTGCTCTCAAATCCATTCCTTCTCTCCCTCAGTTAGAGGCAGCTGCCTCAGTAAGGCAAAGATGTATGACTTTTTCCCAGGAAAGAGGAATCTTCTCTTTGTACCAGAGCACAAATCAGTCTTAGCGAGCCAAATTCTCTCATCAGAACCCTGGCCTCTCCTGGCCTGGCTTCTCTATTTCTTCCTGCTCCTCTGCTCACCCCACACTCTTTTTGAGACCAAGAGGAATAAGAATCATTGAAGCACCACCTCCCTTGAGGGTTTCTTTTTAAAATAACCCCAGCTTCTTCTGCCCAATACCACTTGCTCTAAAAAGGAGTCTACAGGCATTCTACCAATGGCTACAGCCACTGATGGGCAGTTTAGCTTCTGCCCTCAGAAAGTTCTGAAATGGATCAGAAGAGACATTGGTTAAGTAACTTCAAGGCCACAGTGTAGCTTAAGTCAAACTTCATTCATTGTCATGGACAAAGACTTCCTCTTTGTCCCATATTTTCTGCCTGGTCCGGGGTGTCTAGATGCCTTCCCACATCAGCTGATAATCCCGTCCTCCTGAGCCACTACCCCGGATTCTCTTCAATTCAGGCTTACATTCATGGCATTAGTAACAACTGCCTCTGCTACACACCAATTGCAGCTGCAATCCAGGCAGGATACTGCTGGGTCCTTGGCCTCATACCTGGCAGCAGCTCCTGCGATGGAAGACCCTGAACAGCAGACAGTTCTCCCTGTGTCCCGGCCCCGTGACTCCGCTGATGCTGCCGGAAGAGTTTGATGTTGGAGCCCACGAAGCTGCAGTGGTTGCAGTGGAAAGGGTAATGGCCCTGCCGGTGCAGCTCCATGCCCTGCTGGCTCCCGAAGAGCAGGGGGCAGCCCCGGAAAGAACAGGGCACGGGAAGCGCTCTGTGGGTCTGCCTCAGGTGGTGCTGTAGACCCTTGCGATCTTGAGCAGAGAACACACAGCCAGACTCTGGGCAGGAGAAGGCATCTGGAGTGCCCCGGTGAATCTTGAAGTGGCTCTTCAGGGCCTGGGGCTGGGCAAACTCCTGTCTACACACAGGGCATGGCAGGGGGCTATCTGGTGGGCTCTGGCCCTGCAGAGGGCCAGGGAGAGTGAGGTTGCTGGGGGGCAGCTCTACAGAGCAGGGGGGGCTAGCAAGGCCCTGCACAGGCTGTATAACGGTCTCAGTGCACTGGTGCAGGGACAGCAGAGTGGGCTCTGCGAAGCTCTGCTCACAGCGCTCACAGAAGTACACCTCCACCACCTTTACCAGGACACCTGCAGGCAGAGGACCGACAGAGAAAGGCACAGAATCAGACAGAACAAGACTCAGAGGAGTTAGTTACCAGTAGAAAATGTAGGTGAATTTTTTAACATTCATGGAATGGAGATGGACTTAAGTCTGATTCTACACCTTAAGTCTGATTTTCAAAGCCCCCTAAGGTCAAAGATGGTCTATCTTGCACGTGTGTTTGGATTCCCAGTATCTTGCACAATACTTGGCACAAAGTAGGTACTTCATAAATATTTGTGAAGTGAATGTAACATGTATTAACCAAATCCAGAAAGCATTAAGAAAAGGCGATATGTTTTGCCCAAATAAAAAATTAGAAACTTCCAAAAGAAGAAAATGACAATCTGAGGAAAATATCTGCAGTATACATGACAAAGCGTTATTTTATATCCTGTGAAGAGATTTTCAAAGGCACAGTAATTCATAAAATGGAGGACATCCTTTCTGAGATGAGCCAGATCACATTCATAATAATTGCTGCCATTTCTTTTTTTTTTTTTGATAATTTTTATTTTTTAAATCAATTTATTTATTTATTTTTGCCTGCATTGGGTCTTCGTTGCTGCGCTCGGGCTTTCTCTAGTTGCAGCAAGCGGGGTCCACTCTTTGTTGCGGTATGTGGGCTTCTCACTGTGGTGGCTTCTCTTGTTGCGGAACACAGGCTCCAGGCGCGTGGGCCTCAGTAGTTGTGGCTTGCGGGCTCTACAGCACAGGCTCAGGAATTGTGGCGCATGGGTCTAGTTGCTCCACTTGCTGCCATTTCTTAAGCAACTGGCAGGACCTTGACAAAGAAAGGCTTAGGAAACACTTTTGCTTGGTCCTCCAACTGCCCTATGAGAAGAGGGACCTGGGATGCTGCAAGGTTAAGGCCACCATGCCTGTTAATGGTGGAGCCCAGGTTTGTCCTACATTTATTCTGGTGGTTCTTTTTCTCTTTATTATTTTTTTGTTTAAATAAAAATTCAGTGCAACAACAGAACTATATAAAGAATGACCACCTCCCACCCTCACACACATAATTTGGTCTATATCCTTTCAGACCTTTTGGGGTCATTTTTTGGCAATTTGCTTTCTTTTAAAGTTTATTTACTTATTTATTTTTGGCTTTGGGTCTTCGTTGCTGTGCGTGGGCTTTCTCTAGTTGCGGCGAGCAGGCTTCTTATTGCAGTGGCTTCTCTTGTTGCAGAGCATGGGTTCTAGGTGCACTGGCTTCAGTAGTTGTGGCTCTCGGACTCTAGAGCGCAGGCTCAGTAGTTGTGGCACACGGGCTTAGTTGCTCCGCAGCACATGGGATCTTCCCAGACCAGGGCTCGAACCTGTGTCCCCTGCAATGGCAGGCGGATTCTTAACCACTGTGCTACCAGGGAAGCCCCGGATATTTGCATTTTAAAAAATTATTTTCACTTGCTATATATCAAGGATATTTTTATCTATGAGTAGGACATTTAGATCTACCTAATTTTTTTGGTCCAGTTCATGGTACTTCAGAGCACGGGTAAATCAAAATGAAATTTTGCTCTTACTGATAGATATCTGGGTTGTTTCCAACCATTACAAATAAAGCTGCCCTACACATCCTTATTCCTGCATCCTTGTGCATGTGTGTGACTCTTTCTATAGGACAGATCCCTAGAAGTGGAACTACTAGGTCAGAGTACATGTCTTTTAAAATTTGTTTCATGGATAAATTGACTTTCAAAAACTTATGCTAATTTATACTCTATAAACTATAAGATAGTGTCTGTTTCCCCCATAGCCTCACCAACACTACTTTTATAAAAATTGCTTAATTTCTGCCAAAATTGAGAAACAATAATGGCATCTTATAGTTAAACTGGAATTTGTGTGTTAGTGAGATTGAACATACTTATGGTTATTAACTATTTTCATTTCTTCTTTAGTAAATTGCACATAGATTTCTTTTCTCCCTTTCTAAAAAAATACTGTTTCTTTTTCTTATTGTGGAGCTCTTTGAATTTTAAAGATATTAACTCTTTCTTATATATTGCAAATGTTTTATATATTGCAAATGTTTTTCCAGGTTCCTTTTTAATTTATTTATTATTTCTTTCACCACATCAAAGTTTAGAAATATTATACAATCAAACTAGCTAATCTTTCCCAGTATTCTTTGTACACTACCAAGGAAAAATGGTACAACTGTAGCTGGAAGACGACAGTTACAAAACAGGGAAGTTACCTAAAAATAAGAAGTTGAGATGTGGGAAGATTAAAGGGAGGACTCTTTCTTCTAACGTAAATATAAATTATTCAACTCCCACTCTTAACGGCATGCCTTGGGTGATGTAAGTATGTTATCCGCAAGAAACTAGAGCAGGGAAGTACTGCTAGGAAGCCCTGCCAAGCCCTGGGTGGTGGAGAGAGGCTGGGCCTTTTGCCTAATCCCTGGCTGCAGTTCCTGGGTGGGAGGGTCAACATGGAGAAGAGAATCCTTGAGGACTATAGGAGTAAGGACTGGGCAGAGGTGTCAGAAAGGTCTTCCCTTCTGGATTACCGCCTAGCAGACGTGAAGCCCTCGCAGGGATAGACTGCCAAGAGCTTGGTACAAGTTGTGCACCACCTCGCCAGACTTCAATCAACATTCACCAACTGCAAATCAAATTACAACATCTCTAAGTATAAAAATAGGATGCTACCTTGTGTCTTCATCATATTTATATACAACGATCAAACACAGCACAGACAAAAACTCAGGGTTGCTTGTCTCACTGGCCTGCTAGCAACTGTGTTGGTACCTGGGGTCTCTCCAGGAGCACCTGGGGACAGGTTTCCAGCTACTGCTTCCACAATGATCTCCATGTTCTCTGTGTCCTCTTCAGTTGCTGTGGTTTCTACCAGCAGGCAGCCTGGGTCAGCAGGCAAAGGTGGAGGGCTCCCAGAAGGACAGGGGCTCTGGACAGGCTCTAGGAGTCCACGGTTAGAGAGAGGTCGGGGGATCAGCAATAGCTCAGGGCACAGTCCATCCATCTCCCCTGTGCTGTTGGCTGGCTGTGAGTCCAACACAGGGTCTGTCATCACCACCAACTTGTGTGCTATGTCCTCTTACGTGCTGATAATCCAACCAGAAGAAAAACCAAACAACATATAATTAGATCTCTCACTTTCTTCCCACTTGGTGTGGGTGCACAGCCCAGTGCCTGCCCAATTAGGCATTTCCTTGCATGGCAGCATGCCATACGTAGTTAACCTAGAAATTTTCTTTTTATGACAATGTTTAGAACAAAAAGCATAAACATGTTAATAGGGATCAATATAGGAAAGAGACAAGAAGTTGTAGCCAATATATTAAAGACTGTTTCTTGGAGCTAAGTGATGTTGGTCAAATTACTAAGCAATCTGGGTCTCAGTTCTCTTACCTGCAATAAAATTGGGTGGGACCAAGGGATCTCAGAGGTCCCCTCCCCTCTTAACATTTTATGATCTCACTATTCCTTAGCTCAAAGCCCTTCCTTCATGATCTGGCCCCTGCTGACCTCTCCAGATTCATCTTCCACCTCTCTCCGCAAAAGATCTCTGAACTGATGATTCAACTTGTCATTGATTTCCCATTCCCCAGACTCACCACATTCTCTTCTGCTTCCATAACCTTACACATCCCTCTCTCGGCTTGATGGGCCTTCTCCCCTTTGCCATCTCTCTTGTCTGGCTAACCAACTCCTAACTATCCTTTAAAAATCTGCACAAATATCACTTCCACTAGGATGGCTTCCGGACACCTTTCATCTAAGTTTCTCTCTCTGAGGTCCTAATGGCACATTGTACATAGCTCTGTCAGAAACTGTGTCACACTGCACTGTCATTTACCTATCAGTCTCCCTCCCTAGACTTGGAGCTTTCTGAGTGGAGTTTATTGATGTTATCACTTCACTGAACCACAACAGTCTATGCAAGTCAGACAAATAAGGGAATTCTAGTGAAGAACTCCAGACACAGAAATGCATCAAAGCAAATTTAGGCTTCTACTAAGATATCAAATCAGTGATGCCTTACAAGTTAACACACCTGGAGAAATTTCTAACAAATTGACTATGGCCTCACATTGAACACTGGAACACAACTGAGAGATGAATATCAAGTAAATTGCATATCTTGTTATACACGGCTAAAATTAGTCTAAGCTAAATAACTAGGAATTAATAAGAATGACAGTAATCATTTCATGAAATTGAGTCATGGAGGTCGAGTAATGGCCTAGGGTTAGGAAATCAGGTTGCAGCTGAGAATTCGGCAACTCAAAGCCTCAGATCACGGAAATTCGGAAGGTGGCAGGGCAGGGCACTTCCGCCCTCAGAGGATTCTCTGGAAACCGCAGCCTCCACTTATCATCGCTGCTCTCGGGAGTCTTCCAGCTCGGGCAGTATACTTGCCTTAGGGGGGAGCCAAGGAGGACGCGGTGTCGTCTAGATTGAGCCGCTGGAAGGCGGAGTGAGGTGGGACATAAGTGGGCACAAGAGAAGAAATGAACTTATCCTCGGGGCACGGGTACTGAGAAAGAGAAAGGACAAATTAAGGCAGAGAGAAGGCCTGGGAAAAGGATGAGATCCAGCCTGGGGACCAAGGCACCCGGTTTCCACTTTCCTGTGGGCTCTGACTCACCGCGTGGCCTTGGACAGATACAGTCCCCTCGCTTCTCGGGGCCTCAGCTTTTCTATCTGTAAAGTGGAGGCGATGACAGACAGCGTCCACATCGTTGGGCGGGAGCGGGAATCACAAGTGCCAGCAAATGAGAAAGCCGTTTTGTAACCTGCAAGGCTTAGGATGGAGCATCGTCATGCTTATGGTCCTAAGGAGAGGCAGCGGGTAACCGGGCGCGGTCTAGGGCAGTGACGCGACCGAGGCACCGGGGCGGCTGATGTGATGCGCCGGGGCCTCGCTCGTCGCCGTGCTCCCTCCAGCACTTATCCCGAGCGCTCCCACCGCCCAGGCCCACCCCTCACCCTGGTGCTCGAGAAACTTTTGCCTCCGGCCTGCTCCACCCGCACTCCCTACTAATTCCCGCCCCGCTGCCGCTCGCTTACCTCCCGGCCCTGCGCGGGCGGGAGCCTCACCTCTATGGTCGACCAGCGGCTGGAGTCGCCTCCCGTGACTCCTTTTGTGCGACCGCCTCCGGCCCAGCCGCCTCTAGCACCCGGGCATTTGGAGGCCGCTCTCTCTTCCTCTGTGAGGCTGGCGGAGTACTCTATGGTTCTGTCGATCGTTCCTCACCCCCACACCCCCTCCTGGCCTTGAGGCCCAAAGAGTACCATCGAGAGTTGTGGAGCAGAGTGGCATAGCCTTCTTGGTGGGTGTGGCGGGAAGTAGATGAAACAACTCGGGGGCCGGGCGAAGCGGCGCTTCACTGAAGAGCGAAGGGGTGAAACCATCGAGAGGGAGGGCCAGAGAGTCATGGCGGTAAGGGGCGGGGGAGTGACCGATTATTCCAAACCCCGCTGCTGGAGGCGCGCGCTGGGGTGTAGAGGGCGTTCGGGAGGGGGCTTCTGGGCGACCGACAAGGACCGGGAGGGGGAAGGGCTCTGTCTGTAACCTTCCACGCATACGAATTTTGGAATTCTGGATCCTCTTCTGAGCTTCAGCGGAGGTCACTGCTGTCAGTTCACCAAACTGCGTGCGAGGCGTAGAGCAAAGTGGCAGGGGGGCGGGTGAGGTGTGCTAGAAAAGATTTGACCTCCTACCTTTCGGGATCTTACAGTCTAGAATCAGGCCCTGTCACATTTTATTGGGGGTGGAATTCGAGGAAATCTCCTTGGAGAAAGTAGCAGATGGGCGGGACTTCAACTGGAGAGAATGGAGGAAATAAATTAAAATGGGCATTCCGAGTCAAGAGAACTGCTTGAGCAAGGAAGAAGGAGGTTTGTATATTTGTTCAACAGAGAGTATTAGGAGCTAAGCCATTAAAGGTAGGTGGGCCCCGTATTGTGGAGGCAGAGCAGTTTTTACCTAATTCAGGGACCTGTTGAGAGCCAGTCATTGGAGGTGTTGGAGTAGGGAAAGTAGTAGGATTCAAGCAGATCCTTATGAAGAAAGATCTGGACCCCTGTGTAGCAGTTTGGTGAAGCAGGACGTGGAGACCCATTAAGATGCCACTTCAAGAACTAAAATTATTATTATTTTTTCTTTGCGGACCACTATTGTGGCCTCTCTCGCCGCGGAGCACAGGCTCCGGACGCGCAGGCTCAGCGGCCATGGCTCATGGGCCCAGCCGCTCCGCGGCATGGGGGATCCTCCCGGACCGGGGCACGAACCCGTGTCCCCTGCATCGGCAGGCGGGCTCTCAACCGCTGCTCCACCAGGGAAGCCCCTAAAATTAATTTTGAAGAGGCAATTTAGGTGGGAGGTAATAAAAAGCTAAACAGGACATTAGCATGTAAAGGAGAGGAGAGGATATTTGGAGTACATGACTCATAATAGCAAGGCATGAGGTTACTGACAGGTTGACAGAAGACAGTAGCTTCTTCATCCCCTCCTAACTCTGGCCAGTGGGCCCCTTTCTAACTCAGCTGGTCCCAGGGACCACAAAAATTCTGTCCATCCATTATCCTGATGTGAAGCCGGTTATATGGTTCTCTCAGGTTTAAGGAATCTCCAGACATAGTCGTCTGGCAAGAAACAGGTATGAACAGGATAATGAAAGGCAAAATGGAGCAACTGGCCCAGAGTCCCATCCCTTGCATTCCAACACCAACCCTACCCCACAAAGGGAGGATATTGAAGCACACAGTAATGCTGACCTGTCCTTCCTGCTCCCAGCTTCTGCAGGGGGGGAGGGGTGTGTTGAGGAGGAATTTCAGAGTCCATTTTCTAAACTAATCTTGTGCTTTGTCCCATCTCCACTGCTCCCCACCCCCAGGTCTTGAAAACGCCTTGGGGCCTGTAAGATTCAGTGTTTTCCTTTCAAGATGCCCCTCTCAGACTTTGTTCTGGCCCTGAAGGACAATCCCTACTTTGGGGCTGGATTTGGGCTGGTGGGTGTGGGCACAGCCCTGGCCCTGGCCCGGAAGGGTGCCCAACTGGGTCTGGTGGCATTCCGGCGACATTACATGATCACACTGGAAGTCCCTGCTCGAGACAGGAGCTATGCCTGGCTGCTTAGCTGGCTCACTCGCCACAGTACCCGAACTCAGCACCTCAGTGTCGAGACTTCGTACCTTCAGCATGAGAGTGGCCGCATCTCCACTAAATTTGAATTTGTCCCCAGCCCTGGAAACCACTTTATCTGGTAAGGTTGGGAACCAGAGAGGGCTCTGAGAGTGGAAAAGGAGAATGAGGGGAGGTGGGTTTGACCCATTCGTTCACCTCATTTTGACCATTCTTATTCAGGTATCAAGGGAAATGGATCCGGGTGCAACGGAGCCGAGAGATGCAGATGATAGACCTGCAGACGGGGACCCCCTGGGAATCTGTCACCTTCACGGCTCTGGGCACTGACCGAAAGGTCTTCTTCAACATCCTGGAGGAAGGTGTGGGATGGCACAGACAGGCTTTATGGGGGCGGGGGTGGTGGTTGCAGGGATGGGGTCTTCGACATCAAAGGAAGAGAAGTTTGGAGAGGAGGAACAGGAGGCTCTGAGACCATGGGAGCACTGGTGGCTAGGGAAACTGTTTTGGTTTTTTTTTTTTTTTTTTTTTTTTTTTTTTGCGGTACACGGGCCTCTCACTGTTGTGGCCTCTCCCGTTGCGGAGCACAGGCTCTGGATGCGCAGGCCCAGCGGCCATGGCTCACGGGCCCAGCCGCTCCACGGCATGTGGGATCTTCCCGGACCGGGGCACGAACCCGTGTCCCCTGCATCAGCAGGCGGACTCTCAACCACTGCGCCACCAGGGAAGCCCGAGGGAAACTGTTTTGGCACAGCTCTGCCTAGTAGTATGGCAAAGAGAAATTATTGGCTTTGTCTCATCTCTCCTCTCTCAGCTCGAGAGCTAGCCTTGCAGCAGGAGGAAGGGAAGACAGTGATGTACACAGCCGTGGGCTCTGAATGGCGCCCCTTTGGCTATCCACGCCGCCGCCGGCCACTGACTTCTGTGGTTCTAGAACAGGGTCTGGCTGACCGAATTGTCAGAGACATCCGGGAATTCATCGATAACCCCAAGTGGTACACTGACAGAGGTGAGAAGCAGCTGGGGTCTTCGCTAGGTTGTTTTTGATGTGGTATTAGAACAGGAGGGAACAGGCTGGTCTTTGTGGCCAGATATAAAGCTGTGGGCTAGCGCTTTATACTTGTGGGCAAATATAAAGCTCTAGGCTAATTCCCATAGACGAAGCGGGGAGAAAGGTTCTCTACGGCAATGATTTCTTCCAATGCCAGTCATCAGGCCTCCAAGGAGCAGAGTTGGGCATGAATGTGGACATGTGGGGCAGAGTACATGATTCATTTTAGGTCTTGACAATCATCCCGGCTGTATTCTTAGGCATTCCCTACAGACGTGGCTACCTGCTTTATGGGCCCCCTGGTTGTGGAAAGAGCAGTTTTATGTGAGTAGAGTCAAACTTCCCTTAACCCTCAAACTGGAGAGAAACTGGACTGGTGGGGTTGGAAAGGGAAATGAATGTGGGGAACAGGAACCGGGATAAACATGAGACATGTGGAACACTAGCAGGGTATGGTGAAAGGTTTAGGCCTCCGAGACAAAACTAGTACAGTGAGGAACAAGCAGCTGGGCCCAAGGACCAGTTCCCAGGTTGCCCATTACCTGTTATCCCTCCTCCATAGCACAGCCCTGGCTGGGGAACTGCAGCACAGCATCTGCCTGCTGAGTCTCACAGACTCCAGCCTCTCTGATGACCGGCTCAACCACCTGCTGAGCGTGGCACCACAGCAGAGCCTGGTGCTCCTGGAGGATGTGGATGCTGCCTTTCTCAGTCGAGACCTGGCTGCGGAGAGTAAGTGAGGGAAGTTGACGGAAGGGGGAGTGTTTCTAAATGAGGAACAGTGGAAGAAAGGAGAAATCCAGAGAGCTGATGGAGGACACCTGGGTTAGCAATGAGAGGCCACAAGACGCATTGATAAGTAGGGGGACATGGTAAGTAAGGAGTAGAAGGGGATGCTAATTTTAAGTAGGGCTATGATCACTCACGCTTTATCTCTGCCTTCTTCCAGACCCAGTGAAGTACCAAGGTCTAGGTCGTCTCACTTTCAGCGGCCTGCTCAACGCCTTGGATGGCGTGGCTTCCACTGAGGCACGCATCGTGTTCATGACCACCAACCATGTTGACAGGTGAGGAGTGAGGTACTCAAGACTATGAGGCAAGATTCCACCCCCTCACTATCTTAGGAGGATCAGGAGGTTCAGCGGGACCTTTTTTTTTTTTTTTTTTGCGGTACGCGGGCCTCTCACTGCTGTGGCCCCTTCCGCTGCGCAGCACAGGCTCCGGACACGCAGGCTCAGCGGCCATGGCTCAAGGGCTCAGCTGCTCCGCAGCATGTGGGATCTTCCCGGACCGGGGCACGAACCCGCGTCCCCTGCATCAGCAGGCGGACTCCCAACCACTGCGCCACCAGGGAAGCCCTAGCGGGACCATTTTTGGGGGTGCTGGTGGCACTGCTGCTAATGACTCTGCTTTTGCTGCCTTCTTCTCTTAGGCTCGACCCTGCCCTGATACGCCCTGGGCGAGTAGACCTGAAGGAGTACGTGGGCCACTGCTCACGCTGGCAGCTGACCCAGATGTTCCAGAGGTTCTATCCAGGGCAAGCAGCTTCCCTGGCCGAGACCTTTGCAGATCATGTCCTTCAAGCTACAACTCAGATCAGCCCTGCCCAGGTGCAGGGCTACTTCATGCTTTATAAAAGTGACCCTGCAGGGGCAATTCACAATGCGGAGTCTCTGAGGAGGTGACAACTGGGCTGTGCCCAGCCCTCTCCTCCTCTAGGAGATCAATAAACACCTGTCATGCTACTGCGTTCTCTGACCTCCCTCCTACCTTCTGATGTTGGCACTTGAGGAAAAAGCAGGGGCTATAAACACAGATGCCTTCAGGGGCCATCAGGTGTCCACATATGCAAATGCTGGGGGCACAGCCTGCCTTAGACAAAGGGGGCAGAAGAGAGACTGTAGTAAACAGGAAAGTACCATCCTCCACCTCAAGATATTCAAGTATAGACAGATAGATAAGATGTGGTTGTATGCACACTGGGTTGTGGGTCCTGCATATTCTTTTTTTTTTTTGTGGTACGTGGGCCTCTCACTGTTGTGGCCTCTCCCGTTGCGGAGCACAGGTTCCAGACCCGCAGGCCCAGCGGCCATGGCTCACGGGCCCAGCCGCTCTGCGGCATGTGGGATCCTCCCAGCCCGGGGCATGAACCTGTGTCCCCTGCATCGGCAGGGGGACTCTCAGCCACTGTGCCACCAGGGAAGCCCATGCATATTCTTCTTAAATGTTGGCCTCCACTAGTTTTCCTTGGAATCCACTATACTAGCTGAGATGTCAGACTCCTCTTTATCCAGACCCCGATTTCTTGGGAGAACAGACTTCAGAGCAATATTGTGGCTACTCTGCCATGCTCGTCTTGCTGGGAATTCAGAAAGAGATCTATACTTCACAGGCTAGGCACTACTGAGTAAGGAAAGCCAAACAAGGCCAATCTCTTTATTGTCCCCCCCCCACCCCCCACAGTACTGCTAGGAACCATCCTCCGGTTCGAGGCTCACGGGCTCCCTTCGAGGACCAGGCCGGTAGGCTCCCCGACCCCGAGGCAGGTGGCGGTAGGAAGAAGCCGGTGTCCGACCCTTGGAGTGCTCCCAGCGGGCACAGTCGCGAGTCCTGCGGGGCGGGGGACCCTGCCAGTTGCCATGCCCCTTTTCTTGGGGAGGACCTTCAACCCCTTGGTTACGGGACTCTGGCTTTAGGTCCATAGGCTCCTTGAGGGGCCCCTCAGGAGGTGGCAGTTCCTGGGTGTGACTGGTACCTTTGAGGGCATTGCACTCCCCTCCTTTTAGATGCCTCCGTTCGGCTTGTCTCCAGGGACCTCGACTGGCCCGGGGAGGATCTAGCATAGCTTTCTGGGTCTCGCCCAGCTTTTGCTGATTTGGCCCAGCCCCTGGAATCTTCTCACATGTGTACTGGGAGGCCACAGGCAGAGGAGCTGACAGGGTGGTCTGAGCAGTTGATGAGGTGGACTGTTCTGTGGCAAGGGTACTGGGTGGGTGGGATCCTCCAGAGGCATCTACAGCTGACTCGGGTTCCAACGGGGCAGGAGGCTAGAAGGAAGTGAGCAGATGCAGTGAAGGGGATGCAGTTCCTCAAAGCGGGGAACCGCAGGCCCCTCACCTAGAATCTGAGCCAACCGCCATCAGCCTATAACCTCCCAGGGTAGAACAAAGCTCACCCGAGGGCCACGGCAGAGGGGTGTTGGTAGGAAGGTTGGTGTCATCAGGGGAGGAGTGGGAAACCCTTCCCTCACCTGCTGGAGGCTGATGAAGTACCGGTTACGCTCAGCCTCAAGGTCAATGATGCCCCCCCTCTCCTGCTGTCTCTGGTAGAGCCTCTTGCGCTCTTCTTGCTGGCGCAAGCTCTCTGCATCGGGCTGGTACAGCTCCTGGAGGGAAAGGAGCAGAGTGGCACGGAGAGAAGAATCAACAGGAGAAGGCAGACTCGAAACCCCGGCTCTTCTAGGACTGCCTCAGGAGATCTGCTCAAGGTTCTTGGTTTTATCCCTCAGATTGGGCTCCCGAACAGAGTTTTGGACTTCTGCTGGGGTCCATGGCTTTACAGAGAGGGCCCAGGCAGCTTGAGGCCAATTCCAGAGACCCCATTCAAAGCAGACAAGATGCCATTATTCTTGGCTCAGATTAGCAGCGAATTGTCTTACCACGGGCTGCTGGGGTTCAGGGGCTGCTTTCAGCGAGGCGAGATCGTACACGAGTGGCTCTCTGCACACCGGGCACTGCACACCAACGGCCTTCTGAAAAGAGAAGTGAAATCGCACCCCTGCTTCCCAGCCTAGGGTGCTTGCCAGCTGCCCAGCCTCATCTGTAGAGGGCTGGGACGGAGGGCACAGGAATACCTGTTCAGCAGTGAGGGGGAGCAAAGCAGGGGCTGCCTAGCTAGAGGTCTGGGAACCCTCTGAAACTGTGTGCAATATGCTTACGTGTATGTATAAGGATGCCCCTTTTTCCTGGACAAAGGTGAGCTTTCGTTAATCTCAGAGGTACCTATGACCCTGAAAAGGCTAAGGCAGCCCTGGAGCGGAGGGGTAGAAGAGGGCATGAGGTCAAGCGAGCAGGGCCAGCAGGTCAACCTGTTTGGTTGCGGCGTGCTGCCATTCCCGTTCCTGCTCCCGCCCCTGGGCCTGCAGCTCCTGCTCCATGTGCTGGATGTACCGAGCCAGGCAGTGGCAGTGGAAGTAGTGGTAACAGGTGGTTTTGGTAAAGGCCTCCTTCTCCTGGAGGGTAAGGCACTGTGTCAGAGCTCGCCCCGAGCCCTCCACTGTCTGTCACAGCCGACCCCCAGGTCCCAAGAGAGTAACCCACCTGGAAACCATAGAGGCAGATGACGCACTGGCCATGGGGGATGTTGTTATCTGTGAGAATTTCCTTCCCTTTCTGAGAAGAGAGAAGACACTGTTCAAATAGGGAGGCAGGAGCCAGAACTGTGAGTGAAGCTTGTTGACTACTCCCAGGAGTGACCGGCGGGCCGCCTCCCACCGAGCCAGTTTGCCTTCTGTTCATGCATTTCTGTCTTGGTGATGCTCCCTCTGCTTGGAATCAATCCTCCTCCATGCTCACACCCCTCCCCTCCAATCTACCCAGCTTCAAAATCCAATTTAATTGTTTTCCCACTCATTAAGTCACTTTTAACACATCTTGGGGATGAAAATAAAACACCTTCGAGAGAAAAAAATGTTCAATTAAAACTCACATCTTCTGGGAGGCCTTTCCTGGTTATCCCCCTTTGAATATCTCTCCCTCAATGAGCCTGTTCTGGAGTCAGCTTTCAGAAAGAAAGTGAAGGCATGGACACCCCAAACGGACAGAGAATTCAAAAGGCATCAGGTTGAGCTATGAAATACGCATCTGCACTGTTGTTTAATAGCTAATACTCTGGAATTCCACAAAGTTCAAAGCTGCATTGTGGAGGCCTGACTTAGAAATGCTACAGTGGTCTATGCCCACTCTGACTCCAGGCCACCCACCTTCATTCTTTTCTGAACATTTTTCTTAAAAACTCAAAGTAGAGGAAAACAAGACTGTATTTGTGTTTTTGATCTCAAACAACAAAAGTTAGCTGTGTATATTAACTTGTAGCTCTAGGCATAGTTTCATGTGGGTCGTTTCCTTTACTAGGGTAGAAACTCTTTGAGGAAAAGAACCATGACTTTTTCTAGTCAGCTCCAATGACAGACTAGCTTTCAAATGTTCATTTATGGCTAGACCCTCCAGGCAAGATCTCTTGCCATTTTCAGTTGCCAATGCCAAGAGAACTTGGCATTGGCAACTGAAATGCACTGATAATGAAGCACGAAAAATTCAAGTTAAAGAGGAAAAAAATTTTCTGTCACGATGCTGGAATAGGCAACTTGGAGAAGCTATGGAACTGTCTTTGGGGAGATTTTTTGAAACAGAAGAGAGTCTCACCTTTCTGGAGCAGTTTAGGCTTACCTAAACAAGAACTAAATGAATGTCTCCAGACATATTTAAGATTCTAGGCCCATGGCCTCCCTTGAAAGAAACTGCTCTACCTGGAAGGTAAGGACATTTCCCCAGGCTAGCACACCTCTCACCTCGATGAGTTCATAGAGCATGGCAGTACCCAGCCCAGCCTCAGCCATGTGGCTCAGCGCCTGTGAGATCCTGTGGGGAGAGGGCAGAGCAAACATTAGGCCTGCCTCCTTCCCTCACCAGACTGAGCTGTATCCCAAATTTTCCCTGCCCAGCCCGACTTACTTGTGGATCTGTTCATCTGAGAGTCCTCGGGGGTTACGGATAGAGATCTGTGGCACCGCGTGGGGATACTAGAGAGAGAAAATACCACGCTACTGCTAATGCACTCCACCCCAAGGCCTCTCCCCTTCCTCCCTTTGCTGCCATAAAGTAGAGGCCTCACCTGTGCTGGGACCCGAAGCACCAGAGTGAAGCAGACATACTGTGAATCCTGGTCTTCTGCAGTGGCGGGGTGCAGGGTGATGCAGATCTCCCATGATGATGATCTGCAGGTGGATGAAGTGGAGACCTGGGATGTGACTGGGCAGGGACTTGAGAGCTGGGGAGGGTGGGGGTGAGAGAGTAAAGCGGGCAGAGGAAGTGAGCATCAGGCTCTTTCTTTGGGGTGATTAAAGGAATAGACTGTCTACATGACAGAAATATTATCTCAAATCAAGCCCCACAGATACTGCATGGAATCCTCTTACTACCAAGGGGACTCCTGCCCACCTCTAGTTGAATACATACCTGCCATTTCCTTTGACCACCTGTAGTTCATCCAGATAGATAGACTCTAACACTTCAACTTCAGAGGGAAGGACCCTAGAGAGACAGGGGAGATTGACTTACCATTACAACTCTCCCTATTAAAGCCTACTAAGGCCAATGAAGGCTGGCTTTGTAGAAAAATGGCAATCTGCATGAGTGCTGGCAATCTGCATGAGTGCATTCTCTTGCTAACCTCCATAAAAATGGGGGAAACATGTTTCCTTAATTTGTCAAGTGGCCAGGTAGAAAGCACAGGAATCAGTTTTACACATCATTTCTGCCAATAGATGAGGAAACAGATTCCCAAGAAGGTGAAAAGACTAGCCCAAATCTCAAGGCTTGAGGCAGGACTGAGATGCAAGCTAGGTTTCCTGACTCCCTGTTTAAGTTTCATTGTACTGTTGGTTGTTCCTTAGTGGCCATCTCTCTGACCCAGAAATATGACATCTATTGATTAGCACTAAGGTTACCAATACCACTCCTGGCTTTCCCTACACCGTTCATGGATCCCAGTGTCTACACACACTGCTAATACCAGTCACTGTAAACCTCCTCAAAGGAGATACCAACCTGAACAGAACAGATCTACATGCTGTAAAGGCTGTGCTGTAGTGGAAGAGCCATCAGCCTTGGAATGAGTAACAGGTACCAATCACTTACCAGCTATGTGATCTGAGTAGTTACTTGTATCTGTAAGCCTGAATTACCCTGTCCATCACATATAGATATTACCACCCACTCTCCACAGTTATCGTGAGGATGAAAGGTGATTTGTTTATGTCAAGTGCCTAATAGTATCTTGGCCATAGTAGCTAGTCTGTGTTCTTTTTTTTTTCCTATTTGTATTAACCTTCTCCCTTAAAAGGAAAGAGAGGTTGTAGTTAATATTCAATGTATTTATGATCCCTGCTGTCTGACTGATCTAGATCAACTTGTGCAGGTCAGGATCCAGTGGCCCCTCCACCCACCCGCTCCCCAGTCCAGAACTCTCTTAGGAAGAGATGTCAGTGTCTCTGCCATCCCTCAGAGGACACACATGTTTAATCACAGAAAGAGCAGTTGTAATGCCACTGAAGATGAGTTATTGGCTTGAGGCCACACCTTTACCCAGATAATACATGGAAAGATACATGCTTGGTTTGCTTTCTTATATTGCCCCTTCTTCACCAAGAGCAGGGCTGCCCTAGTGTGACATACGTGTGTGTGTGTTTGTGTGTGTATACATGTGTATGTGTATATATAGAGAGTGATTCTCAAAAATTTTTAAAGTCTTTTTAAGTCTTAGGCAGACACGTGAAAATATAAAATAGATAACGTAGGTAACAGTTGAGTACTTCTGATTGACATGAGCATTGGAGTCTTAGAGCACTGCAGGCTGGCTGTACAATCATTACGGCCCTCACCAAGGCACAACGTGTCCCCTCAGAATCTTAAATTCCCCTGAATAGGTTGAAAACAGCAAGTCTGCATGGTCTCAAAACAGGCCAGCACTGGCTGGGCTCCCTGAACCAATGAAGCACTGAGGTGTAGCCTCCATCAAGAAGCCCTTCAATACTTCACCCACCCGACCTGTGACTTGGGCCCTGGGTGTGAAATATGGAATGGGATGGTGGTAAGATGGTGACAATAAAAACGGGAGGGCTTCCCTGATGGCGCAGTGGTTGAGAGTCCGCCTGCCGATGCAGGGGACACGGGTTCGTGCCCTGGTCTGGGAAGATCCCACATGCCGCGGAGCGGCTGGGCCCGTGAGCCGTGGCCACTGAGCCTGCGCGTCCGGAGCCTGTGCTCCACAACGGGAGAGGCCACAACGGTGAGAGAGGCCCGAGAACCGCAAAAAAAAAAAAGGGGGGAGGGGGAACTGTACAATGTCCTAGAACTAAGAACCTGAGGTTTGGAGTCTGACAACCTGGATTCCTAGTCATAACTATGTACCTTTTGGCAGCTCATTTTACCTCTTCAGGCCTCATTTAGTCTCCTCAGGTGCCTACACCTCAGAGTTATTAATGAAAAGAAGGCTTAGGTATGTTACAAATCCATCCTGATCCTCTCAGATCCTTCTCTGAGGTGGATGTCACACCCACTTTTTTTTTTTTTTTTTTTTTTTTTTTACAGCTAAGGACACTGACTCATAGAAGCTAGGGGGCCTGGTCAGCATCACACAGCTAATAAAATATGATGTGAACCCACATTTATCTATTTCCAAATCCCACAGTCCTTCCATGTTCTGGTCCCTTGTGACGAATGCTTGAGAGAAGGACTAGGAGCGCTTTCCGTGAGGTGTAAAGCTTTATTCAGACAACAGCCTCATTAGTGCTGTCGGGAAGGGAGAAGGTTGAGGAAAGCCTCAAAGGAAATAGTCTGATCCGAGGGGAAAGGGGGACGGGAATTGGAGGACATTGGTTCTGGGAAGTAAGAGGGACGGGGAGGGGGGCGGAGATCTGATAAACAGGCATCCCCCGGGACCCTGAGCAAATCCACTTCAGAAGGCGAGAATGGGACGGGGTGAAGCCGGAGGATCGAACCGGATAAGGCACGGCCCGAACTAGCCAGGTCGGCGCTGATGCGGTCTCCTCCGGGTCAGACCAGTGCCCCTCCACCCACCCGCTCCCCAGTCCAGAACTCTTAGGAAGAGATGTAAGCGTCTCTGCCATCCCTCATCCCTCGCCCCGCCCCACGCGCCCGCCGTACGGACCGTCCGCGGCTGCCGCTAGTCCCCCGGACCGGATCCAGGCGGTCCTCCAAAGCCCATGACCCCAAAGTTACCAGTCCTCCTCCCCTGCAGCTGCCGACGCAGACGCCGCCATGTCTTCTGCGGCCCGCAACCGGAACCGGAAACAGCCTCCTGGCAGTCGGAGGCGGAAAGTAAAGCAGGGGCGGGAGAGTAGCTCTCGGCCGTTTCTAGGCAACCTCAGACTCCCGGTCCTTAGATGGTCCTGAGGGCCAAGGGATGGTTGGGAAATGCCCTAGGAAGTGCCTATGGGCGGCCCACCGTCTCTCCCACACCCCTGAACGCCTATTCCTCCGAACCTCTGACCAGTTCTAGCGAGTAAAATTGGTAACAATGTGAGTCTAAGGAGACCGGCAGTGGGGGTGGGACGATAAGTCCCACGATAAGAACGATAAGTCAGGCAAAATACGAAGGCACCTAGAAGGGGCGGGGCTGAAGGCCAGGGCCGGCGTCCCTCGGCCTGAAGAGCTTGAAGCTCGTAGGCTTGGGGTAAGAGAGGCGCTCCTGTCCGCTAAGCCGGCGGGCCGAGGGTGTGGGCGGGGGTGCTGAGGAGGTTGTCAGTGGCAGGAACTTTGGGGTGGCTGGAAGGGGCGGGGTCGGTGGGCGAGGCTGGATGGAGGGGGGCGGGGTCGGGTGGGTGAGGCTGGGTGGAGAGGGTGGGGTGAGGGGGAGAGGCTGGGTGAAGGGGGCAGTGGTCGGGTGGGCAAGGCTGGGTGGAGGGGGAAGGGGGACACGGGGTCAGGTGGGAACAAGGTTGGGTTGGGAGACAGGAAGAGAAAAGGAGGGAGGATTGCGGAAGGCACTCTGCTCCAAGATCTCATCTTTCCATTCTCTACCCTACCTTATTTATGAGGCCTGGATTGTTACGAAAAAAAAGGAAAAGGCAAGGCGGCTAACGTTAACCTTTCTTCCATGCCCGAACCAGGCCTCCCAGATGTGTGGAACTGTCCCTGGAGCTGTAGCCCTTCACCACCATCTCTATCTCCTTCTGAGGGATCCTGAAATCTCTGTCATGGAAAAGTACCACGTGTTGGAGATGATTGGAGAAGGCTCTTTCGGGAGGGTGTACAAGGGTCGAAGAAAATACAGCGCTCAGGTGGTGAACAAAGAGGGATATCTCTTGGGTGGTATCCCACACCCTCAACTCCAGTGGAGAATGGGGCCAGAATACTGACCTGTATTCGTAGGACACTGATTCCTTCATACTTATGAAATATGAGCTCTGAAATTGGATTACTTGGGTTCAAATCGCAGCTCCACCACTTTCTAGCCTTAGAACTATAGACAAGTTACTCAACCTCTCTATGTCTCAGTTTCCTCATCTATAGAATGAAAATAGAACAGCGTCTTATTGGGGTATGAGGATTAAGTGTGATGTCACACTGAATAACTTAGAGCAGTGCTTGGCACCTAGTAAACAGCAATTATAATTATTATTAATATTATTATCTATCATACCATGAAGAAAGGGATAAACCACCTGAACTCTATTCTTCCCTCTTCATTTTTTCTTCCTTCCCTTTCCCCTAAATCCCTTAAATATTGAGTTCTTTATCCAGTTCTTTTCCCAGAATACACCAAAGGGATCTATCTGGCAGAGGCTCTTTCCTCCTAGGGTGAGAGCAGGGGAAACCTGGGTAAGACCAGGGTACCATGGGGAAAGTCGAGTGGGAGACTAGCAAGTATAGTGAGAATTGCTCAAACAATCTGAAGTCTGAGTTCTGGAGCTTTGAGGCTAATGTTTAAATAGTGTGGTTAGGCCTTGACTCTTGACCTTACCACTGACAGGTGGTGGCCCTGAAGTTCATTCCAAAATTGGGACGCTCAGAGAAAGAGCTGAGGAATCTGCAACGAGAGATTGAAATCATGCGGGGTCTGCGGCATCCCAATATTGTGCATATGCTTGACAGCTTTGAGACTGACAAAGAGGTGCGCTTTGGTTTTGGGTCACCTCTCGCCGAGAAGGGTCCCAGGAATTTCCCATCCTCAAAATGCATAAATGTGGAGCCATTAGTAGCATTGCCTTCTCCCTGCAGGTGGTGGTGGTGACAGACTATGCTGAGGGAGAGCTTTTTCAAATCCTAGAAGATGATGGAAAACTTCCCGAAGAGCAGGTATTCCTGGCTCAAACTTTTTCTACCCATGACCTCTTCTCAGTTTAAGGACTGAGAACTGAGGGCACTGAGAGGCTCCAGTTTGAAAACTCCCAAGTAAAATATAAGAGTCTAGGTATATGTAGAGGCAGTGTGGTGTGACAGTAAAGTATGTGAATGCTGGAACCCAAATCTCTGAATACAAAGGTTGGGTCTGCCACTTTGTAGCCTGATCTTCTTGGGCAAGTTACTTTAACTTCTCTTTGTTCGCTTTCCTCATTTTTTTTGGTTTTTGTTTTTATTTCCATTACTCTAGGAGGTGGATCAAAAAAGATCTTGTGGGCTTCCCTGGTGGCGCAGTGGTTGAGAGTCCGCCTGCCGATGCAGGGGACATGGGTTCGTGCCCTGGTCCGGGAAGATCCCACATGCCGTGGAGAGGCTGGGCCCGTGAGCCATGGCCGCTGAGCCTGCGCATCCGGAGCCTGTGCTCCGCAACGGGAGAGGCCACAAGAGTGAGAGGCCCGTGTACCGCAAAAAAAAAAAAAAAAAAAAGAGTGTGCTTCCTATGTTTTCCTCTAAGAGTTTTATAGTGTCCAGTCTTACATTTAGTTCTTTTTTTGTGTGCTACATGGGCCTCTTACTCTTGTGACCTCTCCCGTTGTGGAGCAACGGGGTCTTTTGTGTCTCCATACAAATTTTAAGATTTTTTGTTCTAGTTCTGTAAAAAAATGCCATTGGTAACTTGATAGGGATTGCATTGAATCTGTAGATTGCTTTGGGTAGTATAGTCATTTTCACAATATTGATTCTTCCAATCCAAGAACATGGTATATCTCTCCATCTGTTGGTATCATCTTTAATTTCTTTCAACAGTGTCTTATAGTTTTCTGCATACAGGTCTTTGGTCTCCCTAGGTAGGTTTATTCCTAGGTATTTTATTCTTTTTGTTGCAGTGGTAAATGGGAGTGTTTCCTTAATTTCTCCTTCAGATTTTTCATCATTAGTGTATAGGAATGAAAGAGATTTCTGTGCATTAATTTTGTATCCTGCAACTTTACCAAATTCATTGATTAGCTCTAGTAGTTTTCTGGTGGCATCTTTAGGATTCTCTATGTATAGTATCATGTCATCTGCAAAGAGTGACAGTTTTACTTCTTTTCCAATTTGTATTCCTTTTATTTCTTTTTCTTCTCTGATTGCCATGGCTAGGACTTCCAAAACTATGTTGAATAATAGTGGTGAGAGTGGACATCCTTGTCTTGTTCCTGATCTTAGAGGAAATGCTTTCAGTTTTTCACCATTGAGAATGATGTTTGCTGTGGGTTTGTCATATTTGGCTTTTATTATGTTGAGGTAGATTCCCTCTATGCCCACTTTCTGGAGCGTTTTTATCATAAATGGGTGTTAAATTTTGTCATAAGCTTTTCTGCATCTATTGAGCTGATCATATGGTTTTTCTTTTTCAGTTTGTTGATATGGTGTATCACATTGATTTGCATATATTGAAGAATCCTTGCATCCCTGGGATAAATCCCATTTGATCATGGTATATGATCCTTTTAATGTGCTGTTGGATTCTGTTTGCTAGTATTTTGTTGAGGATTTTTGCATCTGTATTCATCAGTGATATTGGTCTGCAATTTTCTTTTTGGAGTATCTTTGTCTGGTTTTGGTATCAGGGTGATGGTGGGCTCATAGAATGAGTTTGGGAGTGTTCCTTCCTCTGCAATTTTTTGGAAGAGTTTGAGAAGGATGGGTGTTAGCTCTTCTCTAAATGTTTGATCGAATTCACGTGTGAAGCCATCTGGTTCTGGACTTTTATTTGTTGGAAGATTTTTAATCACAGTTTCAATTTCATTACTTGTGATTGGTCTGTTCATATTTTTTTATTTCTTCCTGGTTCAGTCTTGGAAGGTTATACCTTTCTAAGAATGTGTCCATTTCTTCCAGGTTGTCCATTTTATTGGCATAGAGTTGCTTGTTGTAGTCTCTTAGGATGCTTTGTATTTCTGTGGTGTCTGTTGTAACTTCTTTTTCATTTCTAATTTTATTGATTTGAGTCTTCTCCCTCTTTTTCTTGATGAGTCTGGCTAATGGTTTATCAATATTGCTTATCTTCTCAATAACCAGCTTTTAGTTTTCTTGATCTGTGCTGTTGTTTTCTTTGTTTCTATTTCATTTACTTCTGCTCTGATCTTTATGATTTCTTTCCTTCTGCTAACTTTGGGTTTTGTTTGCTCTTCTTTCTCTAGTTCCTTTAGGTGTAAGGTTAGATTGTTTATTTCAGATTTTTCTTGTTTTTGGAGGTAGGCTTGTATTGCTATAAACATCCCGCTTAGAACTGCTTTTGCTGCATCCCATAGGTTTTGGATCGTCCTGTTTTCATTATCATTTGTCTCTAGGTATTTTTTGATTTCCTCTTTGATTTTTTCAGTGATCTCTTGGTTATTTAGTAGCATACTGTTTAGCCTCCATGCGTTTGTGTTTTTTATGGGTTTTTTCCCTGTAATTGATTTCTAATCTCATAGCGTTGTGGTCTTGATATGATTTCAGTTTTCTTAAATTTACTGAGGCTTGATTTGTGACCCAAGATGTGATTTATCCTGGAGAATGTTCCGTGCACACTTGAGAAGAAAGTGTAATCTGCTATTTTTGGATGGAATGTCCTATAAATATCAATTAAATTTATCTGATCTATTGTGTTACTTAAAACTTGTGTTTCCTTATTAATTTTCTGTTTGAATGATCTGTCCATTGGTGTAAGTGAGGTGTTAAAGTCCCCCACTATTATTGTGTTACTGTCGATTTCCTCTTGTATAGCTGTTAGCAGTTGCCTTATGTATTGAGGTGCTCCTATGTTGGGTGCATATATATTTATAATTGTTATATCTTCTTCTTGGATTGATCCCTCGATCATTACATAGTGTCCATCCTTGTCTCTTGTAACATTCTTTATTTTAAAGTCTATTTTATCTGGTATGAGTATTGCTACTCCTGCTTTCTTTTGATTTCCATTTGCATGGAATATCCTTTTCCATCCCCTCACTTTCAGTCTGTATGTGTCCCTAGGTCTGAAGTGGGTCTCACGTAGACAGCATATATATGCGTCTTGTTTTTGTATCCATTCAGCAAGCCTGTGTCTTTTGGTTGGAGCGTTTATTCCTTTCACGTTTAAAGTAATTATCGATATGTATGTTCCTGTGACCATTTTCTTAATTGTTTTGGGTTTGTTTTTGTAGGTCCTTTTCTTCTCTGTGTTTCCCACTTAGAGAAGTTCCTTTAGCATTTGTTGTAGAGCTGGTTTGGTGGTGCTGAATTCTCTTAGTCTTTGCTTGTCTGTAAAGCTTTTGATTTCTCCATCAAATCTGAATGAGATCCTTGCCAGGTAGAGTAATCTTGGTTGTTGTTCTTCCCTTTCAACACTTTAAGTATATCATGCCACTGCCTTCTGGCTTGTAGAGTTTCTGCTGAGAAATCAACTGTTAACCTTATGGGAGTTCCCTTGTATGTTATTTGTCGTTTTTCCCTTGCTGCCTTCAATAATTTTTCTTTGTCTTTAATGTTTGCCTATTTGATTACTATGTGTCTCGGCGTGTTTCTCCTTGGGTTTATCGTGTATGGGACTCTCTGCACTTCCTGGACTTGGGTGGCTATTTCCTTTTCTTTCCCACGTTAGGGAAGTTTTCAACTATTATCTCTTCAAATATTTTCTCGGGTCCTTTCTCTCTCTCTTCTCCTTCTTGGACCCCTATAATGTGAATGTTGTTGCATTTAATGTTGTCCCAGAGGTTTCTTAGGCTGTCTTCATTTCTTTTCATTCTTTTTTCTTGATTCTGTTCCGCAGCAGTGAATTCCAGCATTCTATCTTTCAGGTCACTTATCCGTTCTTCTGCCTCAGTTATTCTGCTATTGATTCCTTCTAGTGTATTTTTCATTTCATTTATTGTGTTGTTCATCTCTTTTGTTTGTTCTTTAATTCTTCTAGATCTTTGTTAAACATTCCTTGCATCTTCTTGATCTTTGCCTCCATTACTTTTCCGAGTTCCTGGATCATCTTCACTATCATTATTCTGAAATCTTTTTCTGAAAAGTTTCCTATCTCCACTTCATTTAGTTGTTCTTCTGGCGTTTTATCTTGTTCCTTCATCTGGTGCATAGCCCTCTGCCTTTTCATCTTGTCTATCTTTCTGTGAATGTGGTTTTTGTTCCACAGGCTACAGGATTGTAGTTCTTCTTGCTTCTGCTGTCTGCCCTCACTTTCCTCATTTTAAAATGGAAATAATAATAATGTCTACCTCATAAGGCTATTGTGAAGATTGATGAGTTAATTCCTGTAAAGTGTTTGAAAGAGTGCCTGACACAAGTGTTCAATATATCTAGCTATTTTTAATGCTGTTGTTATTGTTAGGCACCTCTAGGTAAGAAGGCCCAGTGTGGTGGTACCAGAGAGGCAGGAAGGGATAAGCGTTGTGGTTAAGGCAGGATTCACCACCAAGGCACAGTGGTTAGCCGTAGGATTTGGTTGAAGACATTCTCCAGCCATATTCATTCTAGGGATTTCTCTGTACTCTAGCAAGTAGGCCCCCTTCAGGACTTCCTGTCACAGCATTCTGTTTCCTTCCAAGCATTCATCATTATTTGTAAGCCATCATCTTATTTGTTTTGTCAGCCTTGTTTGTTTGTCTGGCTACTTCTCTTGAGAGAAGGGACTTTGTCTTATTTAATAACAGCTAATATATATTGAATGCTAAGTGCCAGGCACCATTCTGAGCAATACGTTACTTTACATGCTTTAACTCATTTAAATCCTCACAATGATCCTATGAAATAAGTAGTATCATTATTGTCGCCTTATGGGTAGATGATGAATCTGAGAGCCATAAGATAATTTGCATGTGGTCATGCAGTTAGTGAGACTCAATAAATTTTCCTTGAACGAATGAATGAACAAATGAAAGAATGAATGGATAGGGGAGCAAGAACTAAGGAAGGTATCTTGTGAAGCTCTGGAAGAAAGGGAAGGAAGAGAAGATCACATCAGTAGTAGTATTAGGGTGGAGTCTTTGGGCTCATCAGCAGACTCCTTCCGCTGACTTCTCCTTTCTTCCTCTCACCTGACTGTTTGACCCCTAGGTTCAGGCCATTGCTGCCCAGTTGGTGTCAGCCCTGTACTATCTGCATTCCCACCGCATCCTCCACCGAGACATGAAGCCTCAGAACATCCTCCTTGCCAAGGGTGGTGGCATAAAGCTCTGTGACTTTGGGTGAGGTGCCTGACCTTCTGTCTCTGCTTCCAGTTCTGCAGGGAGCCTTAGATCATATGCTTGAGTTCCTTGGGCCTCATTTTAGAACCTGAGCTGGAGACTGGGATTCCTGCTGGGTCTTGGAAGATGGTCTGTTTGTTCAGGTTGGGGATATCTCGCACAGTGATAGGTAGCAGTGACCAGCTCTAGAGTTTATTATTTCTCTATTTCTCTATCTGTCTATCTCACACAGTGACCAGCTCTAGTGTTTATTATTTATTCATTTATCTATCTAATTTTTGGCCCTACCCACTGCATGCTGGATCTGAGTTCCCTGACCAGGGATCGAACCTGCGCCCCCCTGCAGTGTAAGCACAGCATCTTAACCACTGGACCGCCAGGGAAGTCTCTCTTGTTTTTATTGAATATCTTCTTTTTCCATTTTGATTCCATCATCTACTGCAGATTTGCCCGGGCTATGAGCACCAACACGATGGTGCTGACATCCATTAAAGGCACACCACTCTACATGTCTCCAGAGCTGGTGGAGGAACGACCATACGACCACACCGCGGACCTCTGGTCTGTGGGCTGCATACTGTATGAGCTGGCAGTGGGCACTCCTCCCTTCTATACCACGAGCATCTTTCAGCTGGTCAGCCTCATTCTCAAGGACCCTGTGCGCTGGCCCCCCACCATTAGTCCTTGCTTCAAGGTGATGGATACTGAAAGACTGCTTTTGCATCAGAAACCTGTCTCCCTCTGCCCTGTTCCCTTTTCCACAATTTTTTTCCAGAGCTGGGGCTGCACTTTGCAGTTACTTAATTGATGCAGGAGCTGGGGCAAGCTGCCTTGCTTTTGTACTGCAGAGCCTTATTCTGGGAGGGTGATCTAAGGTGTGCCCAATTTGGTAGTAGCAGCCCCTCCTTGGGTCAGGCTGTCCTTTATCAAAATGGAGAGGTAATTTCAAGACACCAGAAACAGATATTGGTCCCTTTACACACTCTCTATTCTACTAATTTCCTATCAGATGCAATGGCCGAATGATTTCCAGATTTGCCAACACAGCTGTCCTCTTCCTGAAAGAATCTTTAGATATCCAAATGGCCATAGCTGATGGGGCTAGCTCACTGATTAGGGGCAGAGGATAGAGATGGTGCCTGTCTTTTGCAGTTAAATCTCAGCAGGCCGGGGTGGGGGTGGGGGGAGGGAGGAAAAGGAATTGACCTTTTTTATTTTTCATCTAGGGCAAGATTTGAGCCTTCAATAAAATTTAAATGCAGCCTTCTCCCAGGGTAAAACCTCATGATAACTTTCCTTTGTTTTATCTAAGATGAAAAGAGACAAGTTTCTCCCCAACCTATTTAGCTGGGGGTGGCCCAAATAATTATCAAAAAGAACCTAAACAAAGGAAGCATAATTGGGTGATATCCATAAGATATACATTCTCCCTTAGGGCAGACATGCAGGTATCTCCAGCAAGAGCCAAGGTGTAATGATCACCTTGTTTTAGAACAAGGGTTGTAATCTACTAGTACCTTCTATTCCTATTTCAGGCCCAATTGAGGATTTCCCCAAGGACACCTTATAACAGATGTACCCTTTTCAGACAGTCTCCCCGCCCCTCCACCATCTGAAGACTTGCTGAAAGATTTGTTTTTGAGTGCTCCCAAACACATCTTTACACAATGACTTATGCGTGTGAGTGTGCTTTTAACTGTAAGTGCATTTGTTCCTACCCAGCACAAACAAACCACAGTCAAAGGGAGGGCAAAGTGAGCAGTTTGGGACCCCCTTGAATGTTTGCTTTCTGAAGATGATTGTGAAGATGACATCCCTCTCTTTCTCTTCGTTTTTTTTCACTTCTTCACAAAGCTGTTGACATTGAGATTTCTGGTTTTACTTTTGGGGTTCTAAAATGTCCATGGACAGGAACTGGGGCTCCCCAGAAGGTGAGGCAGTGAGGTCTGTTCATGATTTCAGCCAGGGAAATGAGGCCTAAGGATAGGATTAGAGAGGGCGTGATTAAGACCAGCCAGTCTGTTGTAAGAATGCACTCAGGAGTCTTGGTTGGCCGATTCTGATGAGTTTGAGAGAGCCTGTGGAGAAGTGAAGGCTGATGGGGTATCCTTTCTCTCCACAGAACTTCCTTCAGGGACTGCTCACCAAGGACCCCCGGCAGCGTCTGTCCTGGCCAGACCTGTTACATCATCCCTTTATTGCTGGTCGTGTCACCAGTGAGTCCTTAGGGTTCCCAGGGCTCTTGCACTTCCCTAATACTCTACCCAATGCAACCCCTGACCCCAACGTCTGGATCCAACATATATTCTTTTCCCCACCAGCTTGAATTTTCTCCCTAGCCCTTTGCATGACCCTTGCCACTTCCCTTGTAACCCCAGTCCCTCTTTGTCACTTTGTCAAAAGGGTCTCCTTCCACAGAAGCCTGGAGATGCTGAAGTTGTCTCTGGCCAAATGGAAACAGTGGCGCAGCTCCAGTGTGATCACCTGTCCCCCTCTTCTCTCCTTGCAGTATTAACCGAGTCAGCAGGCCCAGATTTGGGTACCCCATTCACCAGTCGCTTACCCCCAGAACTTCAGGTCCTAAAGGACCAACAGGCGCATCGTCTGGCCCCCAAGGGCAATCGATCTCGCATCTTGCGGCAAGCCTATAGGCACATGGCTGAGGAGGCCAAGCAGAAGGTGTGTGGGGCAGAAGGGCATGTATGACATAGCCAGGCTAGTGACTGGGGGAGTTGGAGAAGGAGGGTGACTTTCTAGGGTTGGGAAGGGGCCACGAATAGGATTCATAGTGCCTTATGACAACCAAGTAGTTCTGACTCAGTGTCTCATTTCCCGCAGAAACACCAGAACCCAGGACCTGCCCTCGAGCAAGAGGACAGGACCAGCAAGGTGGCTTCTGGCACAGCCTCTCTGACCAGACTAAAGGCCACTCCTCAGGAACCAAGTCTCTTGACTGGGGTCTTAGGCTCAGAAATGAAGAGCAGCTGGGCTGAGTGGAGGGCTGGAGAAGCTCCCCCTGCGCCTTGGTGAGGAGGGTAGAACCAGGGATTTATAGGATGAGGTCGCTTGCAGATCTTTGGCTCCAGTCAAAGCAAATACAGCATGGTCCCTGTCACTCACTACTGCCTAAATGTAGACAGGGCCCTGGGAGTCTTGAGTCCTGGGTGCCTGAACCCTAATTCCAGGTATTGATACTTTCCTGATTCATCAGGAAACGTGGAAACTTTCCTTTCTCTATGTCTCGGTTGTATTGATTCATTAACTGAAAAGGAAAGAATCATCTCCACGCAAAATGGAAGATTATTTGAGTTGAGAGCTACGGGTGAAAACCGCCAAGGTAGCTTTGAGAAGAAGATCCAAAGTGGGAGGGCAGTCAAGGATATGCGTGTAGTGGACCTGTCCTGTCCTGGCCAGATCCTAGAAGGAGGTCTCCTCTAGCCAATCCTATATGGCTTATTTTTCATTCCTATCCTGGATGTAGAGGGAGGGACAAGTTCATGAACTCTAAGCCTCACAGGTCTGGAACTCATCTTACTCCCTGCTTCCTCTAGCAGGGAAAACTGGATCACCCAGGATTGTGAGCAAGCATTCCCAGAGCTGAGGCCAGAGGTGGTGGGCCAGCAGAGCCTTGATGCAGTGGACCTAGAAAATGAGGTGAGACCTAGGGGCTCCTCCTGGCCTTGTCCCTGCCATGGGATGTTGGGTCTTGGTAGATGTTTTCTAGAACAGTGATTCCCAACCCTCCAAGGAATAGCTCCCTTTGTGTTAAAAATTGCTTTCTTATTATTTATAGATTTTAATTGCATAGTATCTGAACATTTAATTATCAAAAATTGGAGTACATAAGTAAAAAGGAAAGTCCCTCTTGAGCCTTATTTCAGTCCCAGAGGTGTCTGTCTCCTTCCTAACTTTTTGTGCTTTTTCATATATTTATATATATGTCCACATAGAATATATAGTTTGGCTGTTTTTACATTACTGAGTTCATACCATATGTATCGTTTTGCCTCATGCATCTCTTACATGATCTGTTCTAGAGATCTTTCTACATCTACTTCAATCTTTTGTTTTTTTAAGGTTTTAACTTTTTATTTTGAAAACATTTCAAACTTAAATAATAATTGTGAAAATAGAACCAAGAATTCTTATATACCCTTTCACCCAGATTCACCAATTGTTAAAATTCTGCCACATTTGCTTTGTGGTTCTCTTTCTCTATATATGGACACATCATCTTTCTGAACCATTTTAGGGTAAGTGCAGACATGCCCCTTTACTGCCAAATGTACTTTAGTGCGTATTTGCTAGGATCAAGGTGATGCACTTGCACCACCTCAGTGCAATTATAGAAGTCAGGAATTTGACACTGATATGATCCTGTTACTTAATCTACAGTCCATATTTAGATTTTGCCAATTGCTCTGGTAATGTTCTTTATAGCAAAAACATGTTTTTCCCCCAGTCCACAATCCAGTCCAGTGTTAAGCATTGCATTTAGTTGTTATGCTTCATTAGTCTCCTTTAATCTGAAACTGTTCCTACTCTTTCTTTGTCTTTCATGCTTGATAGTTTTTAGGTGCACAGGTCAGTTATTTTGTAGAATGTTCCTCAAATTGATACTTTTGCATAATTAGATTCGAGTCATGCATTTTTGGTGGGCACACTACATAAGTGATGCATTGTCAGTACTACAGTCTTTTTAACAACTTCTTAGTATGTCCTAATATGTATGTGCCATGGTTGATTATTCCCTTACTGACTGGCTCTATGATGTTTCCAATTTTTTTTTATTATAAACCACGCAGTGGGTATCTTTCTAGGTGTCTTTTTATGCACACCTGCCAGTGTTCTCCAAGAGACTTTTCAAGACCCCTCATTTACTGCCAACTCTACCTTTTTAAACGGGTGGCTGAAAAAAATACATCTGTGCCAAAGGAGTCACTGGCCTTTTGCAGTTACTTCATGATTCCCCAGGTTGGGAGCTACTACCCTTGAACCTGACACACTCCTCCTGACCTCCTTCACTCCCTGATGCCTCAGGAGCCAGGCAACGATGATGCTGAGTGGCGGCACCTGCTAGAGACCACTGAGCCTGTGCCCGTCCAACTGAAGGCCCCTCTCGCCCTGCTGTGCAATCCCGACTTCTGCCAGCGCATCCAGAGTCAGCTGCATGAGGCTGGAGGGCAGGTAACCAGCAGAAGCATACCATGGATGAAACTGGAGACTGTTTTCACAGATGAGGCATTAAAAAACGTTGATTGACATAAGGAGAAAGGAAGTTTGTCCCTTTCCTATTCTCTTTCACTCCGTCTGTTCAATTCAAGGAGATTTGCCAACCTCCTTTAGTAATACAGAAAGAGCAGACCTTGGGTTTTTCTTTCTGAAGGGAAAAGTATTCCTCTAGAGCAGGGATCAGCAAACTTTCTGGTGGAACTTTTTTAGGCACTGTTGTCCAAGAGGAAAAAATGGAGGATATCATGTAACGACTTCTATAATGAGAGAAGACACATTTCCACAAAATTTTTGACAAAATTAAAAACATGTAACAATTTAAGTGTGTAATATTTTCTAATGCAGGTATACTAATGAGAAGAATGAGATTCTTTTTTAGGGGATAACATCTTGCTTAATTGGTGTTCATAATTAGTATTCTCTCCTACAAAGCCTTTCCTTGTGTCTCTGAAATGGTGATCTTCTTTCCTGGGAACTCACCGAAGTATGTTGTGTGCATCTCTCTCTCTTTTCTTTAAAGTTTTTTTTTTAAATTTTATTTATTTATTTAGGTTGCGTCAGGTCTTAGTTGTGTCATGTGGGATCTTTCGTTGCGGCCAGCGGGCTTCTCTCTAGTTGTGGCGTGTGGGCTCCAGGGCGCGTGAGCTCTGTAGTTTGCAGCACGTGGGCTCTCTCGTTGAGGCGCACAGACTCAGAAGTTGTGGCGCGTGGGCTTAGTTGCCCCGCGGCATGTGGGATCTTTGTTCTCCGACCACGGATCGCACCCGCATCCCCTGCATTGGAAGGCAGATTCTTTACCACTGGAAAGAAGTCCCTTTTCTTTAAAGTTTTAAAAAATAATTTTTAGTAAATTTACCAAGTTGTGAAATCATCACCATAATTCAGTTTTAGAATATTTTCATCACCCCAATAAGATGATTCTTAACTATTTACAGTTAATTATCATTCCCACTCCTAGTAACAGGAGACTACTTTCTGTCTATTATATTTGTGTTTTCTGAACATTTCATATAAATATGATCATACAATGTATAGTCTTTGTGTCTGACTCCTTTCTCTTAGCATAATTTTTTTTTTTTTTTTTTTTTTTTGCGGTACGCGGGCTTCTCACTGTTGTGGCCTCTCCCATTGCGGGACGCGCAGGCTCAGCGGCCATGGCCACGCGCCCAGTCGCTCCACGGCATGTGGGATCTTCCCAGACTGGGGCATGAGCCCGTGTCCCCTGCATCGGCAGGCAGACTCTCAACCACTGCGCCACCAGGGAAACCCTTAGCATAATGTTTTTGAGGTTCATTCATGTTGTAGCGTGTATCAATACTTAATTCCTTTTCATTGCTGATTAATATTCTGCTGTACGGATATATCACATTTTGTTTATCCATTCCACTAATTGATTGAAATTTGGATTGTTTCCAGTTTTTGGCTTTTATGAATAATGCTGCTTTGAACATCCATGAGGAAGCCTTTGTGTGGACATATGTTTTCATTTCTCTTGGGTGTATGCATAGGAGTGGAATTGCTGGGGCATATAGTAAATTTATGTTTAAGATTTTAAGAAACTGCTGGACTATTTATTTTCCAAAGTGGCTGCACCATTTTACATTCTCACCAGCAATGTATGAGGGTCCTCATTTCTCCACCTCCTTGCCAACATGTATTACTGTCTGTCTGTCTGAGTGTAGTCATTTTAGAGAGAGTGAAATAGTATCTCATTGCCATTTTAATTCACATTTTGCTAATGACTAATGTGAGCATCTTCTCATGTGCTTATCAGACATTTGTATTAATATTTCTTCTTTGGTGAAATATCTAATCATTTCTTTGGCTCATTTTTAAGTTGGGTTGTTTTCTACTTGAGTTGTAAGAATTCTCTGTATCTTCTGGATATAAGACCTTTATCAGATGTATGATTTGCAAATATTTTCTCCCAGTCTCTAATATGTCTTTTTATTCTCATAAGAATGTCTTTTGAAGCACAAAGGTTTTAAATTTTGAAGTCCAGTTACCATTTTTTTCCTTTGTGGATTATACTTCTGGTGTTGTATCTGAGAAATCTTTTTTAAACCCAAAGTCTTGAAGATTTTCTCCTATGCTTTTTCTAAAAGCTTTCTAGGGCTTCCCTGGTGGCGCAGTGGTTGAGAGTCTGCCTGCCGATGCAGGGGACACGGGTTTGTGCCCCGGTCTGGGAAGATCCCACATGCCGCGGAGCGGCTGGGCCCGTGAGCCATGGCCGCTGAGCCTGCGCATCCGGAGCCTGTGCTCCGCAACGGGAGAGGCCACAACAGTGAGAGGCCCGCGTAAAAAAAAGCTTTCTAGACTTTTAGCTCTGACATTTAGGTCTCTGACCCATTATGAGTTGATTTTTGTATATATTGTGAGGTAGGGATGTAAGTTCATCTTTTCGCATGTGGTTATGTAATCATCCCAGCACCATTTGTTGAAAAGACTCTCCTTTCGCTCTTGAATTACCTTGGCACCCTGCACCTCTCTTTTGGCCCTTATCTGTCCTCCTTGTGTTGGATAATTTTTCAGTGGGGAAAGAGGTTAACAACTCTGCCTCCAGGGTAAAACTTTCTGAGTTAGAATTCCAGCCAAACTACTGTGTGTGATTATTGACTACTTACTTAACCTATCTAGAAGCTTCAGTCTCCTCGTCTATAAAATGGGTAATTGTATTTACTTTACAATCACTAGGGTTATTGTAAAGATTAAGTGAGTAAATAAGTGAACAGATTCAGAACAGTGAGTAGCATATTGTAAAGCGGTTGATGTAAACGTTAGTCTTCTTTTGAAGAATAACCTTTTAAAAAATAACCATTTAAAAATATAATACTGTCCTGTATAAAAATAAGTGGTAGGTAGGATCTGGCCTGCAGGTCATATTTTGTCAACCCCTGATCTAGAGTTGAATAATATTGTTTTGTCTATCTGGAGTTGAGCAACATTGTTTTGTGCCCATTGTTTTTAATTTTCAGAAATGTGTGTGTGTGGTTTCATTTTGTTTTAAGGTGAAGGGCTGGAGAAGGGAGGGAGCAGATAGGAATGTCACTGGGTCTGTCACTGACTGAGGGGAGGTGTTCCCCCCTCCCCCCGGTTTGGTCACCTCTAAGTCAGGTGACCTGGCCATCTATATTCCCCTTTCCTGGTACACTTTCCCTGTTTCTTTGTTCTCCTTTTCTGGGTTTTAGATTCCCAAAGAAAGGAATGAAAACATTTGGTCTGCTTTGTCAACATCTTGGGGACACTTGGTATCTGTGACTCTCCTTCCTTTACCTCTCATAATATCGATTACTGTCTCTTTCCCTTGTGTCACCCAGATCCTGAAAGGCGTGCTGGAGGGCGCTTCCCATATCCTTCCTGTGCTCCGGGTCCTGAGCAGTCTTCTGTCCAGCTGCGGTGGTGACTCTGTTTCCTTGTACTCCTTCTGCCGAGGGGCAGGGCTCCCCTGGCTGCTGCTCAGCCTCCTCCGACACAGCCAGGAGAGCAGCAGTATCCAGCAGGTAAGCGCTGTGCCAGGAGCCTCTCAAGACTTAGCAGAATTTCTTCTCTTTGGATTTCTTTTCTTTGAATTGCCATCTCTATTTGGCCCAACTGCCTTTTCTTTTCTTCTCCTCCTCTCTAGTTAGTAGATCATGAATTGCAAATTCTCATGCCTTCCGAGGCCAGGCAGATAATGTCATCAGTGAAGTAGACTGTGTGTGACTGTATGAATCAGTGGGAATGTGAGAAACTGAGATCTCGTGCTCAGTCGGAACGGGGCATCCTCTCCTCAGCGCCAGCTCACTGTTGTTAGGGGGGAATATGGGCTCAGTGGTGCCAGATCCTGCAGTTTTCCAAGAAAAGCTAGGAATCCAGATTTTTATGTGCAATTTCCCAATATTTAAAGCACTGTGTTTTTTTTTGTTTGTTTGTTTGTTTGTTTTTGCGGTATGCGGGCCTCTCACTGTTGTGACCTCTCCCGTTGCGGAGCACAGGCTCCGGACACGCAGGCTCAGCGGCCATGGCTCACGGGCCCAGCCGCTCCGTGGCATGTGGGATCTTCCTGGACCGGGGCACGAACCCGCGTCCCCTGCATCGGCAGGCAGACTCTCAACCACTGCGCCACCAGGGAAGCCCAGAGCACTGTGTTTTGAAAGGTAAAATCCTAGGCTTTACAGGCCTGATTTTATAGAGCAGGGTACTGAAATTCAGAGATTAACTAACTCACACACGGGCACTGCCTTCTCAGTGGTCATGGAGATGATAAGTGGGAGAGCTAGGAGTGAGTCTCAGTGTCCACGTCCCTGTGCTGTGTCCCGACGCAGCTGAGCTGAAAGGCCGGAATGCAGAAATGTTTAACGTGGCCAAGGCTTGGCGGCTGGAATCTGCACTCTGCCGATGAGTGTTAGTCTTGAGAGTTTTTAAGGAATTTAGAAAAGAATTTGAGCTATTTTGAAAAATAGAACCTCCTAAACTCCAAAATGCTGTTCAGGCCCAAACAAGACACATTTTCTGGCTGTTTACAGCCCGTCGGCCGCCACTTTGTTACCTCTGGATCTCCTCTCTCTGTCCAAACACTCTCTTCCCTCTGTCCCTTTCTGTTTGCTCAGCCTGACTGGATATCTGACACACTTTTCCCTTAGTCTTTGTTTCCATCCCCTACATTGCCCTAACTCTCTGTCCTCTTCCCTGGCAGCAGCATTGGTATGGGACCTTCTTACGGGACCTGATGGCTGTGATTCAGGCCTACTTTGCCTGCACCTTCAATCTGGAGAGGAGCCAGACAGGTGACAGGTGGGATGAGAGACATTTTGCTCTGTTGGCCAGTTTGGCTTCAGTTTCTACCCCCATTTCTTCCCATCCCCATTAGGAAGAGGCCAAGTAAGGAGAAGCCATGATTTGTGCCAGGTTTAGGGGTCAGCTGAGTGACCTCTTAGAGTCCACCTAGTCCTCTTAAGGACCCCGAGACACCTCCAAGTTTGCGCACGGAACTTCAGGTTCTAAGCGTTAGCAGTCACACTAAATGGAAGGCTCAGGGTGTGAATAAGCTAGAGAAAATGACAAAGAGGCCTGGAGGTATGTATGTGCAACTGTGTGTGTGTGTGAGGGGAGAGGAGAGAGAGCACTCTGATGTGTTCCTTTGCAGAGATTCTCCTACCTGCCCTGAACGGACCCATTCACAACATGTGGGCTTTTAGTAGAGAGATGAGAAGAAACCACGGACTCATTTTTTCCTAGCCTACAGGTATTTCAGGAAGCTGCCAACCTCTTTCTGGAGCTCTTGGGGAAACTACTGGCCCAACCAGATGACTCCGAGCAGACTTTGCGGAGGGACAGCCTTATGGTAATCTGCTCCCCCTTCCAGATTTCTGTCTGTGGTTTTCCCTGTGTTTCTCCCATCCTCTTTCTTATGGCTCTGTAGAGTTAGATCGAGGTAATACAACAAATGTTTGTTGAATGCCAGCTATGTGTCATATGCCATCTGAGTAAGAGAAAGTCCCCATCTTCAAGGGATCAGGGCTAGTCTAATAGGAGAGATGTGATCAAGGACAACAGTGTGAAAAGTACATTAGAACTTCATGTAAAATGTAGAAGCACCGCTGAAGAAGACTAACACTACTTGGAGGGTCATAGAAGAAATCTTTTTTTTTTTTTTGGACCCGCCACGCAGTATGTGGGATCTTAGTTCCCTGACCAGGGATTGAACCCGTGCCCCTTGCAGTGGAAGCACGGAGTCTTAACCACTGGACCGCCAGGGAAATCCCTAAGAGTCATAGAAGAAATCTTGAAGGAGGAAATCATCTCTGCTAGGATTTGAAGAATGAACAGAAGTTTGCCAGGTGGATGAGGCAGGAAAGTAGGGAGGACATTCCGGGTAGAAAGAGCAACCTATATTAAAGCCCAGAGGCATTAAGCAGTGTGGCCTATTTTAGGGAACTACAAATAGCAGTATTTCTTCTTGAATAGACTTGCAGATCAGCTAGTATTCCCAACCTTGTTTGTCCTACAGACTAGTAACCTATGTGGGTTCTCTCTCCTGGACTCTGGAGGTGAGGGATGGGAAGGGAGGCTTGAAAGAGAAAATAGTTGAGTTCTGACTGATCTCAGAGGAGACAGAGAGCAACATGCTCAAGGAGGGAAACAATTGCCTGGTCGTTGTTCAGACTGGAAACTGGGAGCACAGATTTGGGCTACATTCCTACTTCCAGCTAGCAGCTAGCAGTCCATTCAGTCTCTCTCTTTTTTTTTTTTTTTTTAAATTTATTTATTTATTTATTTATTTTTGGCTGCATTGGGTCTTCATTGCTGCGCACGGGCTTTCTCTAGTTGCGGCGAGCGGGGGCTACTCTTCGTTGTGGTGCACGGGCTTCTCATTGCAGTGGCTTCTCTTGTTGTGGAGCACGGGCCCTAGAGCACAGGCTCAGTAGTTGTGGTGCTTGGGCTTAGTTGCTCCCCAGCACGTGGGATCTTCCCGGACCAGGGCTCGAACCCTTGTCCCCTGCATTGGCAGGCAGCTTCTTAACCACTGCGCCACCAGGGAAGCCCAGTCTCTTCTCTTCTGAGAGCCCATTTTAACATCCCCCACCCTTTCCGGTAAGGAAGCTTTTAACATCTAACGTATGTTTTGGCCAGTAGTGACTCACATTATTGGTCAGCACTTCTCATATGTCACTGTGCACTGAGTAGCATGGGGAGTTTGGAATAAATTCCCCACCTCTCGAAATTCTGAATCAATAAGACTGGGTTGGGAAGGACCCATGAATCCCCAGGAATTCTTATACTCAGGGTCCACAGATAATACTTTGAGAAACTCATCTAGGGAGCAGCTGATCAGAATAAAAGGATTGACACCTAAAATTCCTGTCCTTGAAATGTGAAGGCAGATATATGGCACTTTCTGTGTGAGGAATCCTTAAGAGTCCATCAGCTGGTCCCCCTGGGTTTCTCTCCTCCTTTCTCAGGTTCTCCGGGCACTCCTGCTCCTTATGCTAAGTCCAGTCAGTTTTCTGATGTGCCTGCTGTTAACCCTGCCTTGTCTCCCTTAGTGCTTTACTGTTCTGTGTGAAGCCATGGATGGGAACAGCTGGACCATCTCCAGAGCTTTCTACTCCAGCCTGATGACCACACAGCGGGCTGTGTTGGACGGGCTCCTTCATGGCTTGACAGTTCCACAGCTCCCTTTCCACAGCCCCCCAGGTAACTGGAATGGGAAGGTAAGGTTCTCTTGACCTACTTGTTGAGTAGGTCCAGCTCTGCTCTTTCTCCTGCCATTACCTAGAATAAGCCTGGCATTTAGTGAGTGTTAAATAACTATGAACTGAGAGAAAGAATGGGGAATCTTAAACAACCAACGCCTTCCTGCGTTCTTTGCCTTTCTCGCAGGAGCCCCCGAGGTGAGCCAGCTGCTTCGGGAGCAGAGTGAGGATCTGCCTGGAGCCCTCTCCTCGGCACTGGCAGCCTTATGCACTGCTCCTGTGGGGCTACCTGGCTGCTGGGAAGCCAAGGCGCAGGTCTGAGCTACAATTTTTTTGTTCCTGTCCTCCCTGTTGCCAAAGTAGGGGAGGCTGGCCCAGCTTTTCAGAAAGGCAGAAAAACAAGCTTTTATGCCTCCCTTTACTCAGTACTTCCAGAAACAGATGCTCCCACTAGGTTTGAGCCACTTGTAGAACATGATGTAGCCAAAATCCCAGAGCCCTTGTTCAGCTGATTAGAGAGCTCAGTGACAAACTGCCCGTGTGGTGGGGTAGCTGATCTGAAGCCACCAGTGATGCTTCCTCAAGGGTTCAAGATTCAGATTTGCTGCTCCCTTTTGGCTAGCAACACTTTCCTCTGTACCTGCTGGCAGTGGGACTTAACTAGGCCTTGCCTTTTGGTTCTCCACTGTCCATGAAGACTGGGAATGGAATGGGGGCTGAGGTTCCTGGTGAATCTGGGGAAGAGTGGCTAGCAGGGGGTTGAGAGTCCTGATTAGTTGGAGATATGAGAGGAATGGGATTGGAATAATGGGAATGGGATTGAGTCTTCAGGTATGTCTCTACAGATCTCCCGGCATTTGGCAAACCAGCTCACTGAAGACAGCAACCAACTGAGGTCATCCCTCATCTCTGGCCTGCAGCATCCCATCCTGTGCCTACACCTTCTCAAGGTACTGCCTGCCCATTAACTCTTGGCCTTTCAGACTTCTTTTTCACCCCAAGGACTAAGAGAGAGAGAAAGAGACACTGAGAGAAATGAGAGATTCCCCCCTTGGAGGACCCCTTTCTGCTTTTAAAATTGTTCAGCTGAGATGGCCCTACTGTCAGCCAGTCCTCAGCAGAACCGAGAAGTGTCCACATCTCACAGTCTTTCAGCAAGAGGCACAAGTGGCCTGAATTTCTCTAATATCCCTAGTTGTGGATACTAGATCTGTCGAGAGGCTAGCCTGCTTTCAGCTGAGCCTTTCAATCTAGGAGCCCAGGGGCTGCTCTGCCTCCCTGACAGACTCCTTCCCACTCCCTTTAGGTTCTCTACTCCTGCTGCCACGTCAGTGAGCCCCTGTGCTGTCTTCTAGGGCGAGAGCCCCTGGCCTTGGAGTCACTGTGGAAGTTGGTCCAGGGCAAGGTAGGCCGGCAGCACGAGTGGGCATCTCTTGGGGGCCCCACCATCTCAATCAGAGGAGCCTCTGGTATCTCGGGTTTCCTTTGTAGGTAAAGGTAGTGGATTGGGAAGAGTCTGCTGAAGTGTCACTGTACCTCCTCTCCCTTCTTGTCCTTCACCTCCAAGATCTGCCTTCTGGGTGAGTCATAAAGCAGCGTCTCTCCACTGAAATCTTCCACCCACATAGCTCACCCAGACATGGATTGTGGGGAGTGACACCCTACAGCCTATCCTTAGGAGGGATTGGGACAGAGGGTGTGAGGGTTTCTGTGAGGGCAGCAGCCTTGATGTATCTCTTTATTCCAGAATGGAGAAGCTAGGCAGTGAGGTTGCTACTGTCTTTACCCATTCACACGTCGTCTCTCTTGTGGTGAGTTTTCAACCTTCATCTTCCTCCACTTTTCACCCTATCATCCCACCCTTCTGCAAGCAGGAGAGTCATTTCCTAATTTGCAGCTGTTTGTGAGGCATTCTTCTGGACCAGGACAAAGAAATAAATCCTGCCTGTCCCAAGTACCATTCAGATGCGGACATTCCTCCACCTTGTCTAACTCTCCACAGAGCGCAGCAGCCTGTCTGTTGGGACAGCTTGGTCAGCAAGGGGTGACTTTTGACCTCCAGCCTGTGGAGTGGATTGCAGCTGCCACACATGCCCTGTCCGCCCCTGCGGAGGTGAGCTCTACCAGGGAATGCAGACACGCATTTTCTCTGAGTCAAATAAGATCTGCGTTCAGGGAGAAAGACTGAAATGCCAGCAAGCCTAGAGTAAACTAAGGAGTGTGAGAGAATCAAGGCGTCTTTCCTGTCCTATCCTTCTGCCCTCGGATAATAGATCCCTCTGAGTCCAGACTGTCAGGGCTTTAGGTTTGTTGTTAACTTGCAGGACCTCTGATGGGGGAGGGGGAGGGGGAGGGGGAGGCAGCGTGTGTGTGTGTGTGTGTGTGTGTGTGTGTGTGTGTGTGTGTGTGTGTGTGTGTGTGTGTCTCTCTCTCTCTCTCTCTCTCTCTCTCTCTCTCTCTCTCTCTCTCTCTCTCTCTCTCTCTCTCTCTCTCTCCCCCCCCCCACCTCTGGCACTTGCCTCCTGAAGGATCTCCCCTCCAGCCTCTCTCCTCTTCAGTCCATTTTCTTCACTGCCACCAAAGTGAGCTTTCGTAAAGGAAAACCTGCCCATTTGTTCAACCAGTAATTATTTCACACATAAATATAATAGTGAGTACCAGGCACTATTCTCGGCTTTGAGAATACAGTAGTGAAAGGAGAGACACAAAAATCTCACCCATGTGGAGCTTGTGTAAGTCCTCAGTGGCTTCCCACGGTTTCTGGGTTAATGCCTAAATTGGTTAGCAGGCTACTCAAAGCTCATCTGTTCCCTCTGGGCTCTCTAATCCTGCTCCACCAAAGAATTAACATTTCCAAAGTTCACTGTGGTCTCTCACGACCTGCCTTTATGGAAGCTTTGACCTCTCCCTTCCTCATCTCCCTTTTATTTTATTTTTTTAAAATTTTATTTATTTATTTAACATCTTTATTGGAGTATAATTGCTTTACAATGGTGTGTTAGTTTCTGCTTTATAACAAAGTGAATCAGTTGTACACATATACATATGTCCCCATATTTCTTCCCTCTTGCATCTCGCTCACTCCCTCTCGTCTCCCTTTTAAACTTTTAATTCCATCAGTTTCCTACCTCCAGGAGGCAGAGTTAGCACTCTCAGCTGTGTCCCGTTCCCTCTCCACAGCCCTCACTCACAGCCTCTCCTGTAGCAAAAGCATCTTCCTAAACTCTAATGGTTTGTCTGCCTGCTCACCCTACTGACTGTGTGTCTTTAGGACAGAGTTAGTCATTGAACGAATAGGCAGGAGCCAAGACTCCTAAGTCCAAAAGAACTCTCCCCACTACACCAGGCTGAAGAAGAACTCCTCCTGCCTGACTTGGAGTTGGGAGCACAGGCCTGTGTGGTCACCTCACCCCTCTCAGATCTGCTCTCTTCCCACCTCTCTCCGACAGGTCCGGCTGACTCCACCGGGTGGCTGTGGATTCTATGATGGCCTCCTCATGCTTCTGCTGCAGCTGCTCACCCAGGTACAGCTGCATCCTAGGACGGATGGGAAGTAAGGAGAGCTGCTTTGGGGAGCCACTGGCCAATAGGAAGGAAGAAGCAACACAGTCACCTCTCCTCTCACACCGCCTGTGATGGCCTTAAATGGGACCCATCTGCTGTCAGTACGGACCCTTTGAGGGGAACCATTCAGCTACATCCCTTGGGATTCAGTGGGAAGAAAGTTGTAATTCCCTGGTTTCCAGTAGACATACACATGGGTTGAGAGGTTAGGGGTTAAGATGTGATAAGCGAGGGAACTGGGACAACAGGGAAATCCTAGGTGGGAAAACAGAAGGAATTATTTCTGGGACTCCTCTTCCTCATAGGTCAGGGACAAGAGTGAAAAAAGGCGTTTTGACTCCTGTCTTGGACCTCCTCGTTTACCCTCATTCAATTTTGTCTCTAGCAGGGGAAGGGTAATCCAGTAAGGGTCGTGGCTAGCTCAGAAATGTGGACCGTTCTGTGGCACCGCTTCTCCATGGTGCTGAGGCTCCCTGAGGAGGCATCTGTACAGGAAGAGGAGCTGTCACTGTCCAGTCCACAAAGCCCAGAGCCAGACTGGACGCTGATCTCACCCCAAGGTATCTTTCCAACAGCACAGCCCCTCTTGTCGGGCCAGTGTGTTGATTCCTCTTCAAGGGGAAACAGCCTAGAACTGGGTTAGCCCATGGAGGTGGCTACTGCTGCTGCCACCTGGGGAGAGGGTGGCAGAGTCTGTGCTGGAGCTGCTCAAGGACAGGGAAGGGACTGAACAGGGGGTAGCCCTGAGAGCCTTGGGGATGCAGTGGCATCCTGACCTCTTGCCTGCTCCACTGGGTCCCCATTCTTGGTGTTTCCAGGTATGGCAGCCCTGCTGAGCCTGGCCATGGCCACCTTTACCCAGGAACCCCAGTTATGCCTGAGCCACCTGTCTCAGCGTGGAAGTATCCTCATGTCCACCCTGAAGCATCTGCTTTTGCCCAGCTTCCTGCATCACCTGACCCAGGCGTGAGTTGGAGCTAGAGGAGGGAGACCAGAAAATTCAATGTTGGCTGTTGGGGGGAGGAGGAGGGGAAGGCAGGAGAGAAAGAGCTGACAGCTTGAGCTATGAGGCAAGAAATGGGATTACTGAGGTTGGGGAAGGAGAGCTGGACTAGGGAATTTGAGAAGAGTCGGGGGAAGAAAACTAAAGGGTGGGTGCACCAGACTGAGTATATCCTTCCACTCTCCCCTCCTTAGGCCTCAGGGGCCTGAGTTTCTCCCCGTTGTGGTGCTCTCTGTCTGCCAGCTCCTCTGCTTCCCCTTCGCCCTGGATGTGGACGCTGACCTCCTTGAAGGTGTCTTGGCTGACCTCACAGACTCAGAAGTCACAGCCCACCTGCTGCAGGTACTGGGGAAGCTACCCAGGCAGGAACGTGGGAGAGGAAGTTGGCCCAACCCTGTGTACTCAAATTCACTTCCCGACAGCTCCGGGGCTCTCGCAGGCCCCTGTAGGAGTGCAGCACCTGGCTTGGTCTAAGAGTTGAGTGGAGAAAGCATTCGGGCCTGAACAGCGGCATGTGGTTGGAGCTGGGCTGGTGCCTCTTCTCTCCATCAGTCCGATATCTGGATTCACTTGGAACCCAGTGGGGCAGATATCTTAGTCTAGGCCCTGGAGACTCAGCTCCTCAGCTGGGAATCACTTCCTTGGAAATTGTTGGCATTAAGCAGTGAGTGGGTCTCTGGAGCAGAGAGACTAAGTCCTTGCAGAGCAAGGCATGGACTTGGGAAGGACCTGTTCTCCTGGGCGCCACGTTGTGTCTCACGTGCGGTGCTGTGGCTCAGGTCTTCCGGCTTTCTGTGGTATTCTCACCAGAGTTTGGCTTTTCTCTCTCCCAGATTGTGGGCTCCGTCTCAGTATCTTGCTGCAGTGTATTCTCCCTCTCCCTGCACCCCTCCCCCTTCTCCAGGTCTGCCGCCACCATCTTCCACTGACACAAGCCGAGCTGCCCATCAGTCTGCTCACACGCCTGGCCCTCTCTGAGCCCCCCTGTCTCAACCAGTTTGTGAGCACAGTAGCCGCCTGCCCTACAACCACCATCTCATTCCTCTCAGCTGCCCTCCTGGGTGACCAGCCGCTGCTGACCTCTGACCTTCTCTCCCTCTTGGCCCACACCGCTCGGGTACTGTCTCCCAGCCATTTGTCCTTTATCCAAGAACTCCTGGCTGGCCCCGATGAATCCTATCGGCCCCTGCGCAGCCTCCTGGGCCACCCAGAGAATTCTGTGCGGGCCCGTACTTACGGGCTTCTGGGACACTTGCTCCAGCACAGCGGAGCCCTGCGTGGGGCCCTGCAGAGCCAGCTAGGACTGCTCAACCTTTTGCTGCTGGGGCTTGGAGACAAAGACCCTGCTGTGCGGCGTGGTGCCAGCTTTGCTGTGGGCAATGCAGCCTACCAAGCTGGTCCCCTGGGGCCTGCCCTGGCAGCTGCGGTGCCCGGTATGACCCAGCTCCTTGGAGATCCTCAGGCTGGTATCCGGCGCAATGCCGCATCAGCTCTGGGCAACTTGGGGCCTGAGGGTTTGGGGGACGAGCTGGTACGGTGCCAAGTACCCCAGCGGCTCCTAGAGGTGGCGTGTGGAGACCCCCAGCCAAATGTGAAGGAGGCCG